>NW_015164697.1:10973-11983 GCF_001447785.1 Gekko japonicus
CCTGGGGGGGGGGAAGGCGGTGCAACCAGCGGTGCTTTCCTGGCGGCAGTTCTCCTGGCGGCAGTGCATGTTCCGTGGAGCCCTGTTGAGCACCACAGCCGGGAGGCCCCTTCTCCCAGCTCGGAGCCCCTCCCCACATGCCCGAGCGAGCCCTGCCAGTGGCATGTGCGCGTTGCCATGGTAGACCAGCCACTGCCGCCTCCTCCTCTGTAATGTACTCCGCCATGACCACGTGCGCACCGTTGGGCCATGCGGTCATGCAAAGACCTGAAGCTTTGCTCCGATAGAACAATAGCCAAGCGGATCCTAGCCCGCACCTATCAGAGGGCCAGGTCCGCAGCCGAGAGCCTATGGGACTCTCGGCTACTGTATATAGCCTATAGGGAAGTAGGGGGTGTGTTTTGGTGAAGGGTTTTCTGTGCATATATACCGGCCTGCGAGCCGGCTCACTTCGTCTTGTTCTACCAGAATAAAAGTACTTTGCTGAAATCACTCAACGCTTCTCAGTACTTTTCATCCTCCGCAGCGGCGAGCGGGCAGCGGGCACTGCAGGGGTGAGCATTCCGGATGGGCTGTCGGGGCGGGGCGAGGCTCCCTTTGTGCCCAACCCCAGCAGCTGGCGGCGCTGGCCGAAGAAGGCTTGGGGTCCCTTCCCCACGTGGCAGGAGCCGGAGAGAGGGTGACTCGTGCTGGGGCACACACAGGGCCGCCCCCAGCTTATTTTGCACCCTAGGCGAGGATCCCTTCTGGCGCCCCCCCCCCACCGTGCACCCACCATGGCTCCGACCTGTTAATTGGATCTGTACCTCGGACCTACCGTTCCCCTGGCACCCACGCTTTTAACACTCACTTTCCTTTTGTAACTTTGCCTGCTTTGCACATCTGGCTTCCACCAAGGAAGACTCTGCAAAGAAAGGCACTCGCAGTCGCAAACAACCTCTGCTTCTCACTTGCCTTGACAGTTCCTTGCTGGGGTTGCCATAAGTCAGTTGCAACTTGAGTGTCCTTAT
>NW_015164697.1:12119-13040 GCF_001447785.1 Gekko japonicus
CGAGCACCCCCCCCTTCGGGGTATAGGGTATAAATCCAATCTCCTCCTCCTCCTTCTAATATTGCTAGGTTCACAGACATGATCCTTCAGTTTTATTTTTAATTGTAAAGGTTTGTGATAAATGTTTGATGTACTGAAAACCGTTTCACAGACACCTCAAATGTCCCCCCCCCACTTTGGAAGCCAGTCCCTGTTCCTGTTTGCCTGCCAAGCCAGAAGGGGGCCGTCGTTGACTGATTTGACCCCCTGCCACCTCCCCATGAGAAAGGGGTCCACACAAACAGGCACCCCCGGGCCGCTCTCGTCTGCTTTCTTTGAACGCTTTCAGTAAAAAGAAACAACTATCCTCCCAAAAGGGACTTGCTGTGGCTGCTTCTCCCCGGAGACTGAAGATGCTGCCCAAGGTTGAATTCTCATTAGCGTTCCTCCGTGCCTGACCGCCGCCCACTCCCCAGGACTTAAGAGGCAAAAGCTCTCCCGCCCCTCCCCTGCAGGGAACAGACAAAAGTTCGCACCCAAAGCTGTCAGTGGAGTTTCCGTGGTGGGGGCAGCCAGGCGGCCTGGCCTGATCCTGCTGGAGACGCTGTTGGTGCGGCTGCTGCTGCTGCTAGGGCCACCTCTGGTCACTGGAACTGAGAGGAGACTCCGCACCCCTCCCGAAAAGAAGCGGGAGCTCTTTTTTTGGGAGGGGGGGAGGGAATTTTTTTTGGGGGTGAGAGTCTGTTGGTACTGATGGGGCCGTCCCTGGTCCATGGAATGAAAGGAAAGATGAAGGGGAGTGGGGAGGGGATGGGAGAGATGGGCCCCATCCTCTTGCAATGGGAGGGAGGACCCTCTTTCTAACCTTGGGCAAGACCTGTTGCCCTGTCCGGTATTTGATATACTTCATTTCCCCCCCCCCCCCTCCCCCCCCCCCGGGCG
>NW_015164697.1:13745-86106 GCF_001447785.1 Gekko japonicus
CATATTATTTTTCTTTTAAAAAGTCTGTTTGGGTTCAGCCCTGCTAGGGTTGCCCGCCTCCAAGTGGATGAATCAATACAAAAACACTCCGTGTATAAATTAGGAACAGAAGTTTATGTTTGAAAATTGGTGGGCGTGCGGGGGGGGCGCCAGAAGGTAGCCTCGCCTAGTGTGCAAAAAACCCTGGAGCCGGCCCTGCGTGTGAGTGGCTCACAACAGCCCTGTGAAGCAGACCAGCTTAGTAAGCCCAAACCAAGAGCCTGGAAGCTAATTCTGACAACCCTGCAAGGCTGACCAATTTTATTATCACACCGCTGGGCACATTTTTATTGCGGGAAGCCATTTGTGAAACCGTCAGAATTCTTGAACCATGCTTCAAAGGGTTAGAGGAGACGCTACTTACAGCGCAGGTGCCTTTTTATCGACAATTCTAACTTTCTTTCAAAAAAGGGAGAGAGAGAGAGAGGTCCTTATGAATGCACATCTCAGGCTGCAACCGAAAGTCGTCCAACCAAATGGGCTTTGGCTTTCTCTCCGGGCAAGCACCGAGGCCGTGGTGAGATGAGTATGGGGGTGAGTCAGGCAGGCGCTTCTGGGAACCGCCGGGAAAGCGAAAGGGTGGCCGGACCTGGGGCGGGGGCGCCAGCCGGGTCCAAGGACAGCCCTCCACCCCTTCAGGCCCCCTCCTCGATGGGACACAGAGGCGCCTTCGGCCCCGTTTCCTCGCGTGCAAACCCTTCGGACCGCTTCCTTCCCCGCCACTCCCCGAGAGCAAGATGGAGACCCCCGAAAGGGACCGGCCGTGTTGCATCAGGCTGCGACTCGCGTCTCCCCAGCTCTGGAGCGGGACGCGGGTCTAGAGAGTCGTCTGAACCGGCCCCTTTGCAGCGCGGCCCGGATTCAGAGAGCCCCGCGCTGGCCACGGGGGCACCCCTTCTCTGCCCCCCCCCGTCCCGCCGGGGCTCACCTGGGCTGGGGGGCCGGGGGCGCAGCTGACTTGCAGGCCGGCCGGTGGGGAAGCCGAGCCCGGAGAAGCCGCTTCCTCCAGCAGTCTAGCTGCCGCCAGCGCCTCCTCCTCCTCCTCGTCCGGGGCGGACCGGCAAGCTGGCGAAGGCGGCCTCCTTCCTTCCCGGTCCGGGCGGGGCGAGCTGGAGAGGGAAACCGGGCAGAGCAGCGCGCTTGTGGGCAGGCAGTAGCTCATAAAGTAGAATTTTTGCTCACAAGACTCCACAGCTTAGAGGGAGCATTGGTTGTGGGTACTAGTTAGTCATTACTTCTAGTAGTTGTGCAGCTACATGCCCAGGTGGCATTCCAATTAGCACGGGCTTGTCTAGCCTTGGAAATAATTGCATTTCCATGGAACTATATATATGGTGAAGATCTGTGCTACTCTGGAAAAACAAAGTACTTTCCTGGAAGATGTTCTGACCTCATACAGCTGAGAGTAGACAGTTCTGTGCCAGGTGGGCTAATTGATGCTGTTCGCTGAATATGGTCAAGTCCAGGTGGGTCTATGGAAGTCCTCCTGAATAAGAGCCTGGGGGAGGTAATGGGATGGATGGAGGCCCAGAAACTGAGTCCAGATAAGAATGAGGTGCTGTTGGTCAGTGGAGTAGCTTTGTCTTCCTTTGTATTCCTGGCCGGGGTGCCAACAAAACACTGTGGTTTGATTTCAGATGTCACTACAAGGCACACATTAAGGCAGGCTCTGGTTCCCCCGGTTTGGTGTGGTTAAGAGTGTGGACTCTAATCTGGGAGAACTGGGTTTGATTCCCCACTCCTCCACTTGCACCTGGCTGGATGACCTTGGGCAAGCCGTAGTTCTGGCAGAGCTGTTCTTGAAAAAGAGCAGTTTCTGTCAAGAGCTCTCTCAGCCCTGCCTACCTCACAGGGTGTCTGTTGTGGGGAGGGGAAGGGAAAGGAGATTGTAAGATGCTCTGAGACTCCTTTGGGTAGTGAAGGGCGGGGCGTAAATCCAATCTCCTCCTCCTCCTCTCCCCCAAACAAGGTATCTGTAACAAAAGCCACTTCAAGGGTAACTCCCTCATATCTCTCTGCACACCTGAGAAAGTCCCACAGCTGAACTGCCGGCAGTCCCTGAAGACAACCAGCCCCAATCAGCCCCTCTCGATTCGCACCCTTCTTTTTCTTCTCAGAAACAGTCCGGTTCTTAGCTTTGCCCCCGCCCAACTTTTGCAGAACTGTCTCTTCGCACACAACCCTGCCCTCGCTTTTTGTCCCAGGTGAAGTTCTGTTTTGCTCAGAGAGACAAACACCAACGAGCGCATCTTTGCTCACTTCAATTGTCCGCTCTGGAGTTTCCAGGCCTTGGCAGTTTATACAGCCCGGGCAGAGACAGGGCTCTCCTGCATACCGCTAACAAGCCATCTCCAAACACATCCAACCTTTCAAGCCACGGAAGGTTATTTTCTATTTTATTTTGTCAAAAACAAAAATGTACCATGCCACAGGAAAGGGCTGCCCCCACCCCCACCCGGGACCGAAGGATGCGTCCCTGTTTCCTTCCGCTTTCTGTGCTTGAGATCTGTAGACCAGAAGGAAGGCAGCCCTCGGGGCCTGAAAAGTCCCCGCTCCAACCGTTCAACACCATGAGCCGATCTTGCCACGACGACGGTCTTGGGAGGTAGGCTGCTGCTTCTAGAGGGGGACTGAAAACATGGGTGAAACCGCACAGTTGGGTCTTTGTTTTCAACAGAGCGTCCTGTGAAAGGTGCGAGGCCTTCCCACGACTCCAGCAAAGCATTTGGGCTGGCTTCGGTGTCACCCCGTCCTTATTTTACGACTGTCCCCAAGACCACAATTTCTGATGCAGATGAGAGAACTGGAGATCAGCTGTTCATGCTTGTCATTTATCATGGAAGTTTTTTAAAAAATGCAATAAAGCAGGCCCTTTTATTTTATTTTTAAAAAGGAATGTGCTTCTTTGCTATGAACGTTGCACGTGCAAAAAAAAAAAAAAACCTGGCAGAAATGCAACAACTTTTCCCTGCTGAATTTCAATACACAGCGCAATACAACTGTTCGACACGGGAGTCTTACCAAAAAGAAGGCAATCCTTGCTCAGGGTGGGGGGTGGGGGAGGTTAAGGGCTCCACCCCCACCCTGCACCTCACTAGGAGGCTTGTGTGGGTCTACCACCCGTCCCCGACTCAACTGAAGAGTCAGCTTTCCAAATCCTCCTGCCCGCTATCCCCCCCTCCGCATAACCACTGGAGCCCCCCAGTTGCATTAGCCAGCAATGCTCAGGGATCGGATATAGCTGGCAGATGCAAGCATACAACTGCAGAGAAAGACAGCCGAAACTCTCCTCAGGCGGGGCTTCTCTGAAGCGATCTGTGTCACTCTCCAGTTTCCGGGCCGACGGTGACGCTGCTATTGGTGATCCGCATGCCGTACCAACCCTGACCTCCGTGTTTAAAGAGTACATGGCGCACCCCAGCAGGATAGTTGTGGAACGTGTAGGAGACCTAAAGGTGACAGAGGGAGAGGTACCCACATAAGGGTAGAGAACAGCCCCCTCCCAGGGGCTCTTTCCTGGGTTGAGCTGATGGACACACACACACACACCCGAGCAAAATCTGGACGCCTACCTCACGCCACTCCCTGTCCGAGCACTGCTCCACAATCACGTCTTTGGGGCGAAATTCTTGGAGGACTCTGGAGTCGGCGGACAGCAGCTTCACGCGCAGCTGGTACCGGCAGGGGCAACCACAGTGGAACCTAGTTTGGAAGGAGAAGGCAGAAGGCGTCTACAGCTCTGAGACGGATGCTGAGCCAGCAGGGCTTGGTGGGTGCGTGGGTAGGGCTTCACATCACTACCTTGGCAGTGCTCGTCCACCTTTGCAGCAGCTCGGGTGGCAGCAGAGTGGGGGAAGGCTAAAGGGGGGGGGGTCTGAACATGAGAGGCTGTCGGACTGCAGGAGGGGGGTGGGGTTAGGTGAAAGAGAAGCAGAAACAGGGATGGTTTTTTGCTGGGAACAGGGTAGCAGAAGCATCGTTTGGCTCAGACCAGGGAGGCATGAGAAGGCCCAACCTGGAAGACTTTTTAGGTGCCAAGCAGAACCACCAGTCCCCCTTTCTCTTGTGGGCAATGCTCCCTTTAAGCTGTGGAGTCTTGTGAGCAAAAATTCTGCTTTGTGAGCTCCTGGCATTAAAGTTGTGAGCAAGTCATTTGGCTGCTGCAAAAATTAGTTTGCTCTGGAGCCCTCCTTCCTGAGCTAAGGCACAAATGTGTGAGCCGGAGGCTAAAGAACTAACTTAGCTTAGAGGGTACACAGGGCAGAGTCCAGCTCGCTCAGGCTGCCCTGCTCTCGACCCAGGCAGGATGTGGGCAAAGGAAGACGGAGGCTTTGGTGTGCTCAAATGTTTTCTGGCAGAGAGAGAGAGATCAGAGGGCCCCAGACTACATCTTATGTCTCCTCCGGGGCAAATGTCTGCCGGGAGCTCAGGCACGTGGATCAGGACCAGAACATACGAGAAGACGAAGGCTTCAGCCTTCTGCTGTTCTTCCAACTAAACAGCCTACGGGGAGTGCTATTTGTTCCACGGGGGAAACTCAGCTGTGTTCCGTCAATACACGTGGAGCCCCCAAGGAGGCAAACGGAGGCCCCACGGGGCCACTGCAGGAACAGAAAATGGGAACAGAAAATGGTGCGAGCGCAGGGCGGGGAGGGGGAGGCTGAAACTTCTGGAACACTTAAAGCTGCCTAATACTGAATCACAGAATCACAGTGTTGGGAGGGCCCCCCTGCAGGATCAGCCTAGAGCAGTGGTGGCGAACCTATGGCACGGTTGCCAGAGGTGGCATTCAGAGCCCTCTCTGTGGGCACACGTGCCATCGCCCCAGCCAGGCCCAGACCATCATTAAAGTGTCGAATTCTCTGCCAAATAATTTTAAGTAAATGAAAGCATTTGGGATTGCTTTCCTTACTTTGTTTGGATCATCTTAAGTTAATGTAGGAGTTGTTTTTTCTAAAGTAAAACCTCAGTATTCAGGTTAAATTGCCACGTTGGCACTTTGCAATAAATAAGTGGGTTTTGGGTTGCAGTTTGGGCACTTGGTTCGCCATCACTGGCCTAGAGCATCCCTGACAAGTGTTGGTCCAGCCGCTGCTTAAAGTTCTTCGTCTCTCCTTCTTTCAATACCAGGGAAAGTTTCCGGTGGGGTGCTCATCCTGGAATGGACCACCCCCAAGAGGAAGCTGAGTCAACCAGCCCTGCAGAATTGGCAGCCGGGTGTTCAACAAAAGCTATCAGTCTGTGCCATCCGGGGCTGTTTTAACGGCTCAATTCACTCTGGAGATCAGGATGAGGCTCGCAACCCCCCCCCCCGACTCATTTCGGCGTACTGCCGCCTCCCGAGATTTTCCCCCCCTGTTCTTTCCTCCCCTAATTTTCCATATTGTCCTCTACACCACCCCTGCCCCACCACTCACCAATCCTTCACCACGATATCCGGCTTGGTCTCGTCCATCAGTTCATCCCAGTAGCCTTCCTCCTTTAAGCTGATGAGCTGGTGCTTCGTGCTGGGCCTGAACGCAAGAACGTGAGAGAAGCCAGTGTTGGATCAGGCCAATGGCCCATCCAGTCCAACACTCTGTCCAGGGGCGGATGAAGGCTTACTGGTGCCCACAGCACTGACCAATCTTGGTGCCCCCTTCCTTTCCACACTTACCCAGTCCGTTTTAGTCGTTGACCTGTCTGACCAGATATACCATGCAGGTTGCAGCAATACAAAAATTTATTCATTTGATAACACAATAGACTGTACAAACTAAGCCAGGCTTGGGTTACATAAAGTTCTTTTCACCCTTTTCCCAACTTTGTGGTGCCCCCTTTGGCCCTGGTGCTCTAAGCATGTGCTTAGTCTGCTTAATGGTTACTCCGTCCCTGACTCTGTCACACAGTGGCCAAAAATACCAGGTGCCATCAGGAGGTCCAGCAGTCTAGACTAAAAGCCCCCCCCCCCCCAAGCACCAAGAATACAGAGCATCCCTTGCCCCAGACCGAGAATTCCTATCTGTACCTTGTGGCTAATAGTCACTGATGGACCTCTGCTCCATGTGCTTATCTAATTCCCTCTTGAAGCCGTCCATGCTTGTAGCCACCACCTCCTGTGGCAGTGAATTCCATGTGTTAATCACCCTTTGGGTGAAGAAGGACTTCTTTTTATCCGTTCTGGGAGACACATCGTGACGACAATGTAAAAATGCCACCAGCCAGAAGGCCAGCAAAGTTTGCAACATTTGGGGCAACCGTAGGAGGGAGGGGAAGGCAGGAGGCCCCCAATTGTGGCCTCAGAGGAGGGCGGTGTCCTGACCCAAATTTCTACTATGGAAGCTCTCAGGTTCTCTTCCTTGGGATGCCAGCCTCCAGGTGAGACCTGGGAAACCTCTGGAATTAAAACGTGTCTCCAGACTGTCTCCAGAGATCAGTTCCTCAGGAGAAAACGGATGTTTTGGAAGGTGGGCTCTGTGGCACTGCACCCCACTGAGAGGTCCCTGTCCTCCCCAGGCTCCACCCCCAAATCTCCAGGAGTTCCCCAGCCTGGATCTGGCAACCCTACCCTCTTATCCCTGGCCAGGGGGGACCTGGGAAACCTATATCTTCCTCACCCTTCCTGGAGGTAGTCAGACCCACATGGCTCTTCAGTGGGGGATTAAACTAGTTCAGAAAGGACAGGGTCCGTGACAGCTAGAAATGGAACCTCCACATTCAGAGGCAGTATATCTCTGGATGCCAGTTGCAACAACAATAATAATAAGAGATTGGATATATAATCCCCCTTCACTATGCGAAGGAGCCTCAGAGTGGCTTACAATCTCCTTTCCCTTCCCCTCCCCACAACAGACACCCTGGGAGGTAGGTGGGGCTGAGAGAGCGCTTTCGAGGACTGCCCTTAAGACAACAGCTCCCAGATTAGAGTCCACGCACTTAACCACTACACCAAACTGGCCAAAAGTGAGAAGCTCTAACCACAGGAAAAGGTGGGGCTGAGAGACCTCTTTCGAGGACTGCCCTTGAGAGAACAGCTCCCAGATTAGAGTCCACGCACTTAACCACTACACCAAACTGGCCAAAAGTGAGGAGCTCTAATCACAGAGAAAGGTGGGGCTGAGAGAGCTCTCTCGAGGACTGCCCTTGAGAGAACAGCTCTGAGAGAACTTGTGACTGACCCAAGGTCACAGCAGCAGCTGCATATGGAGGAGTGGGGAATCAAACCTGGTTCTCCTAGATTAGAATCCGTGCTCCTAACCACTACACTTTGTCCTCTGTGCCCCTTCCTGCAGACCTTCTGGGTCCGTCTTGTGGTCCACTCCTGGAAACAAGATGCTGGCCTAAATGGACAATTGTTCTGGTTCAGCAAGGCTGTTCTTGGGAGTCTTATTATACCTGGCCTTGCCTTTCCACCTTCCAGAGTGCAGAAAGCGCTTCTGGAGCTTTGCCCAGAAAGTCTTGGCTCAAGTCGAGAGCCAAGTTGGTCCTACAGACCTTACAGGAGACAGCAGCTGTCTTGCAACCGTCACAAAGAAAACCGATAGCTGACTGAGTAAGCCAACATGCCTCACCCTTGAGAAGTGACAAAATATTTTGGAACGGGATGGCGGGGAAAGTCCCTTCTCCGAGCTCCGGGCAGCTCTTCGATCCGCCACTTGTCTCCTTCATGCGACTCGATTTCCCAGAAGTTGAAGCCATCTGAGGAAAAGCCACAAAGGGGAGGGGGTCAGGGAAGGGAGAGCCTTTGAGTGGTTCTTGTCGCAGCAGAGCGGTTGCCCCTGCGAAGGGGAAGGAGCACCGTCTCTCATCTCTGTGAAATTTCTTTAGATCCCACGTTTTTTGCTGCCATTAACAATGGATTCCTGACGACGCAGAACCAAACCACGCTGTCAGAAACTAGGGCAATACCGTGGGAATTGTACCATTTCAGAATGCAAATGGAGAAACGGTGTGGTTTTCATTCTTTTCCTCACCCCCCCCCCCAAACGAACAAGGTGTGGGGATTGGAACTCAAGTCTCTCCAGGCCTAACCTGACACTTACGCTACATTGGTTTCTACGTGGTGAAAGAGTCACAGTTCTTCCTACCTGCACTCGGAAACAGTACGACCTCGGGATGGCTATACCGTGTGATATTTCTGAAATGGTTAAGACCCCCAACAGTTTAAAAAGATGGGCTGGAAAAAAATGAATTTTAGAAGAAGAGGAAGAAGAGGAGATTGGATTTATACCCCATCCTTCACTACCTGAAGGAGTCTCAGAGTGGCTTACAATCTCTTTTCCCTTCCTCTCCCCACAACAGACACCCTGTGAGGTAGGTGGGGCTGAGAGAGCTCTTTTGAGGACTGCTCCTGAGAGAACAGCTCTGAGAGAACTTGTGACTGACCCAAGGTCACACCAGCAGCTGCATGTGGAGGAGTGGGGAATCAAACCTGGTTCTCCCAGATTAGAGTCCGCACTCCTAACCACGACACCAAACTGGCTCTCTGGGAGACTTTTTTTCTTGCATATGTATGGGGGACAACAAACCTTCACCACAGGGGTTCTGGATTAAATTCCTCTTCATAAAACAGAGGAAATAGAAGATCTTCCAGTCCAGGACGCTCCGGTCTGGCGTTTCTGGGTCAAAGCCTTCTTGCAAGCATTTGCGTTTCCACAGCGTGGCCAGGTCCACTAGATCTCTCCACTGCAAGCAAACCAGCCGGCAGTTGCGGATCAGGTCCCTCCCGGGGACCCGAGAGAGCAGATCGAGGAGGATGTCGCTGGGCAAGTCTCTGATGTGGACCATTTTCCTTTGCAGGCAACAGCCGAAGGAGAAACGGAGAAGGGCCGTCGCCACGGAGCACCAGATGCAGAAGTAAAAAACCCCACTGTTCGCAAAGACTGGAATATGGGATGGGGGAGAGCGGTAGGCTTACTTGGAGCACGAGGTGGTGGGTGCGAAACTGGTTTCAGGATGTGATGATCAGCTGCCTGGACAGAAGCACAAGAAGTAAATGGGCAGCAATCGACAGCTATTTGGCTGCAAGAGGTTGCGGAAAAGAGTGCTCTGGGGCGCTTTCAGCCCATTAAGGTATTCCGTGCTTCCTGCTCTAAATTTCCCATTTTTACTTATAAAAAATAAGCAAATTGGCTAATTCCCCATCTTTTTAAATGTAATCATAAGGCCAACCATTCAGCAGAGTCTAACTGCCCAGTAAACAGCAACTTTCTCCCACCTTCCACAGCTCCAGCCAATGAGCGCAAAAGCCCCGGGATGATTGGCAAGCCCTTGACCACTGACAACCCAATCCTGTACCGCTTGCCACACTCATTCGGTTCCACAGGCTTCCTGGGCATTTGAACTGTGCATCCAGATGAGGCCGTGTCATTCTATTTGGAGGCTGCATCAAAACTCCTTTACTTCAAGCCGTGGGATTCAAGGGAGTCAGAGGCAAGCCTGCCTCACAGGGCTGTTGTGCACACTAGGCGGGCACTGGGTGTGACCCTTATTCAGCGCATGCTCCTTGGAATTGGGTTTACAGCCCCTAGCACCACCGTGAGATCGTAGCGCCGGACAACCGCCCCCCAATTTCGGGCTACGGCCCCCTTCGTGTTCCCACCCCGCCCTCACCGGAGAGTTAACCCTGAGGACGCCGGCTGCCCGTCAAGAGCCCCCCGGGGACTCTCCATCGCTGCCTGCCAGGGGCACGGCACATCTCCTCCTGAGAGCCCCCGCCCGCTCGCCCACCCAATTCCCTGCCGGGGCTTACCCGGACCGCGACGAGGCCCCCCAGCGGCTCGAGGGGGGAGCGCGGTCTCCGCCCCGCTCGGCTCCCAGCCGCAGAAGCTCGGCAGGCGAAGCCCCGACGATGATGCTGCAAGACGAGGTGAAGGCGGGGGAGGCTCCTCCCTCTTCTGGGCGGGGCTGCCGGGGCCACCTCCCTCGGGGGCGGGGCGAAGGAGGGGGCATCCCTGCGCAGGCTTATTTGCATGCGATGACGCGTAGACGAAGCTCCGCCCGCCTCTGGGAAAGGCCAATTGACCGACCAGGCCTAGCCGTGGGGATCGAGTCCGCTTGCCACCCCACGAGCGTAGAGCAGGGGTGGTTCGCCTGCATTGTGCAGGGGGTTGGGCTGGATGGCCCTTGGGGACCCCTTTTCCAGATTCGGCTGACCCGGTCACCCGGGGATTGCCCCAGTTCCATCTGAGGCCCAATGCTGGAAGCGGGTTCCGGAGCAAAGTTCTTGCACACTCAGCTTGAAACTCTGCATGCGCTCAGGAACACGCTGATCTTCGGTGCAGTTGAGCATCTCTGAGGCCTGCCTGAGCCCTCAGCGGTGAAAACAGGTGTGTGCGGGGGGGGCTAAGCCCCATCAAAGACAGCCAACCTGGTGTCGCAGTTAAAAGCCTCGGACTGGGATCCGGGAGACCCAGGTTCGAGTCCCCACTCTGCCACGGAGGCTCGGGCCAGTCAGTCTAGCCTACCGCGCAGGGTTGTTGTGAGGAGGAAACTGGAGGAGAGGCGAAGATGTCAGCCGCTCCGGGTCCCCGTTGGGGGGAAAGGAGGGTGGTAAATGAAGCAAGCGAATAAGTAAGGACCCCGCCCAAAGTCTCCCAGTCAGTTACTGTCAAATGCCCCCTTTTATGCCATCCCCCCCCCCATCCCGGTGCCCCTCTGAGAGAGACAAGATGCAAGCTGTGTGAGTCCCACCGGATTACGGAAGCGGAGGGCCGGATTTTAACCAAGAGCGAGGTCAGTACCGGCACAGAGGGGTGGGGGGAGGTGGAGGAACACGTGGACGACGTCCCCCCTAAAACCCCTCCAATCTTTCCTGCAATTAGGCCAGGAATCTCCCGCCTGGAGTTGGCAACCCGAGGCACTCTGCACCGAGGCTCCTCGAGGCCTGCCTCGACGCGCGCTCTCCTCTCCGGCGGGCCCTCTGCTCACGCTCGGGGGCGCTCTTGCCGGCGGGCGATCCCCGCGCCCCAAAGGCTGGAAGGCGGGTTGTGCAGGAGGACTCCGGGAGCGCGCTGCTCCGCCGGGCCCGTTTGCCTCTTCCGAGGCGGCCGGCGGGAAACAGGGTCCGGGGCCGAGCCCCGCGGGACTGGGCGACTCCCGGGAACCCAAAGGGGGCTCAGGATTTGGGAGCGGCCGGTCGGGAAGAAGACGAGCGAGGCGCTCTGCGGCCGGACCGTCCAGGCGCACGGAGCGCGTCGCGGCCTGCAAAGGGCCCGGCCGGGATCCCCTCCTCTAGAGGGTGGTGCCCTGGCAGGGCCGCCCCGGAGGAGGCGCGGCGAGGGGCGGGCCTCCGCTCCCCGGGCTGGCGCTCCATATCCGGCCGCTCGGCAGCCCACCGCAGGCGCCCGATGTCACCGGCCCGCTCCCCAACCAGGTAGCGCCCGCAGGGGATCTTCTCCGTGTGCGTCTCGATGGGTACCGTCGGGGACCCAGCGGGGTCCTCGTTTGCCTCGGAGCTCCGCCCCGGAACCGCTTTGCGCCGGAGGCCTGTAGCACCTCTGACCATGTGCAGAGTGCCCCCCTCTCTCCCTTCTGGCCCGCAACTCGTCCGCGCGGGACCTGCTCTCTTAGACGTGCGCCCCTGTCGGGTACCGTCGCTAGGGCCAGCGGGGGGGGGGTCAGTGTTTTCGCTGCCAAGCAGGTGGGGGAGGAGGGGCACTGCCACCCCCCCTATATATAGGGGGTGTTGGCACAGCCGTGCCAAGCAGCAGGACTTTACACTGAGGACCCCCAATACTTAGAGCCGGTTTGGTGTATGGTTAAGAGTGCAGACTGGAACAACCGGGTTTGATTCCCCACTCCCCCACGTGCAGCTGCTGGTGTGACCTTGGGTCAGTCACAAGTTCTCTCAGAGTTGTTCTCTCAAGAGCAGTCCTCGAGAGAGGCCTCCCAGCCCCACCTGCCTCACAGGGTGTCTGTTATGGGGAGGGGAAGGGGAAGGAGATTGTCAGCCGCTCTGAGAGTCCTTTGGGTAGTGAAGGGTGGGATATAAATCCAATCTCCTCCTTCTCTTCTTCTTCTTGCTCAAGTACACTCTTGTTTTATAGTTCGGTGTAGTGGTTAGGAGCGCAGACCCTAATCTGGGAGAACCGGGTTTGATTCCCCACTCCCCCACGTGCAGCTGCTGGTGTGACCTTGGGTCAGTCACAAGTTCTCTCAGAGTTGTTCTCTCAAGAGCAGTCCTCGAGAAAGTTCTCCTGGCCCCACCTACCTCACAGGGTGTCTGTTGTGGGGAAGGGAAGGGAAAGGAGAATGTCAGCCGCTCTGAGAGTCCTTTGGGTAGTGAAGGGTGGGATATAAATCCAATCTCTTCTTCTTTTTCTTAGTAAAGGGAGGGCCACCACTGGCATTTTCTGGGTGATCCTGACACACCAGCCCTGTCAAGTTGGCCAGTAGGAGCTAATGATAAGTTTATACACATCCCAGGGCTACCTCTCTCTCTCTCTCTCTCTCTCTCCGCACTTTGAGGTGGGTAGGTGAGTTAGCACAAAACCCCATGCCTCTAATGGCACCTTTAAAAAACTAAACGGCTGAATTAATATTTATCACGAAGGTTATCGGCCAAGGCCCCAGGTGAGTTATCAGCGGCTTAGACGGGCCAATCCCCGTCTTCCTTGTCTGTTTCTTGAATTGATGCTCATGCTGCACTCCATCGTCTGGGCTGGAGTAGCTTCCGGGGGACAAAAGGAACTATTTTACACAGAGAGACCTCAGCTATGGCAACCAGGGAGAGGTTACTCTAGCACCGCGCCCCCCCCCCCGCTCTTTTCTGATATTCTTACCCCAGGGCAGGCCCTACCATGCAAAGGAGGCAGCCCTGGACTCCAGTCCGACACTGGAGTCTTCCGTTCGCATGTAGAATTGCCATGTCTGACGGAAATTTAGAGTCCAGTGAATAAAACTCTGTGGGTCTTAAAGGGGCCGCTGTTCTACCGCTTCAACACAGCTGGCCACCTGGATCTCATGTCTGACAGTTATGGCATTTAAAAGTTCTAAGTGCCTTGGGATTGTTTCCTACAAGCGAAAACAACTTGCAGAGATAAAAGGAGAAGGAAGGTAGAGAAAGAGGTACTTTCCCCCCTTTCTCACAATACAAGAACTCGTGGGCACTCCGTGAAATTGCTGAGCGGTCGGGTTAGAACGGATAAAAGGAAGTCCTTCTTCACCCAAAGAGTGATTCACACATGGAATTCACTGCCACAGGAAGTGGTGGCAGCTACAAGCATGGATGGCTTCAAAAGGGAATTAGATAAGCATATGGAGCAGAGGTCCATCAGTGGCTATTAGCCACAAGGTATAGATAGGGGCTCTGGGGCAAGTGATGCTCTGTCTTCTTGGTGCTTGGAGGGGGTCAACAGTGGGAGGGCTTCTAATGTCCTGGCCCCACTGGTGGACCTCCTGATGGCCCCTGGTATTTCTGGCCACTGTGGGTTACAGAGTGTTGGACTGGATGGGTCCTTGGCCTGATCCAACATTGGCGTCTCTTATGTTCTTATGTTTGCTTTCCGGGTTTTCCCAGGGTTGTTTTTTCTCCCCTTGGCCTTCTCTGGGTGGGCCCAGCTGCGTCTAGTTCCCCTCTCGGCCTCCTGCCCGAGGCAGCCTTTGCCCGATTTCGGCTGATCTGCCGGTTCTTCCTTCCAGTTGGCTGAGACCTCTTTGGAGGAAGATGGTGACCATCAGCGACCTGCCCCCCGACATCCTGGAGGACGTCCTGTCCCGGGTCCCCGGCGGGGATCTGGTCGGCAGCTGTCGGCTGGTCTGCTCGCAGTGGCGCTCCGTGGTGGATCTGCCTGCCCTGTGGAAACGCAAGTGCCAGCGGGAGGGCTATCGCCTCCTGGCCTCCGACGGAAGCGCCCCGGACTGGAAGACCTTCTACTTCCTCTCTGTGATGAAGAGGAATCTGATCAAGAACCCGTGCGGAGAAAGTCTGTACCCGGAGATTTGCAAAACGGGGAAAGTATCGGGTCGCTTAAAGCAGAGCTACGCATTCGGAAGCGGCACGTGGTACAGTCCAATGTTCCCTCTAAGCCAGTGATGGCAAACCTTTTAGAGACTGAGTGCCCAAACTGCGACCCAAACCCCACTTATTTATGGCAAAGTGTCAACACGGCAATTTAACCTGAATTCTGAGGTTTTACTTTAGAAAAAACAACTCATACATTAACTTAAGATGATCCAAACAAAGTGAGGAAAGCAATCCCAAATGCTTTCATTTACTTAAAACTATTTGGCAGAGAATTCGACACTTTAATGATGGTCTGGGCTTGGCTGGGGAGATGGCACACGTGCCCACAGGGAGGGCTCTGAGAGCCACCTCTGGCACCCGGGCCATAGGTTCGCCACCACTGCTCTAAGGTATGGAGTCTTGTGAGCAAAAACTCTACTTTGTGAGCTCTTGGCATTAAAGTCGTGAGTGAGCGATGTGGCGACTGCGTACATTAGCTTGCTCGGGAGCCCTCCTCCCTGAGCTGAGACAAGAAATGTGTGAGCCGGAGGCTAAAAAACTGTGAGCTAGCTCACACTCACTCAGCTTAGAGGGAACACTGGTACAGTCCTCCTCGGCTCGTACCACTTCAGAACATAGATATATGTCTTGTGGGGGGGGGACTGGATGTTTGAATTCTCTTCTGTGCAGGGAACGGAGGTGAGGAGCAGTGTTCCCTCTAAGCTGAGTGAGTGTGAGCTAGCTCACAGTTTTTTAGCCTCCGGCTCACACAATTTTGTCCCAGCTGGGGAAGGATAGCTCCAGAGCAGACTAATTTATGCAGCAGCCAAATCGCTCGCTCACAACTTCAATGCCAGTAGCTCACAAAGTAGAAGTTTTGCTCACGAGACTCCGCAGCTTAGAGGGAATATTGGTTAGGAGCATGTGCAAAGGAGAGAGACGAGGATGATCAAGGGCCTGGAGACCAAGCCCTGTGAGGAAAGGCTGAGGGACGTGGGAATGTACTGACTGGAGAAGAGGAGGCGGAGGGGGGACAGGATGGCTCTCTTGAAGTATCGGAAGGGCCGTCACTTAGAGGAGGGCAGGGAGCTGTTCCTGTTGGCAGCAGTGGAGAGGACTTGCAATGATGGGTTTAAATTAAGGGCGGGAAGGTACCAGCTGGTGTAGTGCTTAAGTGCGCAGACTCTAATCTGGACCGGGTTTGATTCCCCACTCCTCCACTTGCACCTTGCTGGATGACCGTGGGCAAACCATAGTTCTGATAAGAGCTGTTCTTGAAAAAGAGCCGTTTCTGTCAAGAGCTCTCTCAGCCCCACCTACCTCACAGGGCGTCTGTTGTGGGGAGGGGAAGGGAAAGTTTACAAGCCGCTCTGGGACACCTTTGGGTAGTGAAGGGCGGGGTATAAATCCAATCTTTTCTTCTTCTGGATCTTCGGAAAAACTTTTTTATAGTAAGTGTTGTGCAATAGTGGAATCGGCTGCTGTAGGGAGGTGGTGAGCTCCCCCTCACTGGCAGTCTTTAAGCAGCGGCTGGACCAACACCGGCCAGGGATGCTGTAGGCTGATCCTGCATCGGGCAGGGGGTTGGACTAGATGACCTCTAAGGACCCTTCCAACTCTGGGATCCTCTGATTCTACGATCGAACACCTTATGCTGCTGAATGCGTTTCATACGTGCAGAAGCTTTCTTTAAAAAGGGGGAGCAACGAAGTGGCCCGCCACACTTCTGAATGCGTAGTTCTGCTCTGCGGTGTCAAGGACTGATTGTTTAAAAAATCGGAATTGCAAAAAAGGAGGGAAGCAAAAGAAATTTTCAAGAGTTGAGACACTTAGCTAAAGTCTGCAATTATATGAATGCAATTAACTTAAAAGGCCTCGGTAGATGAAAAATTGATGCCAGTTAATCCATCACGGCTACCTGCAGAGAATCCAGGAAGCAGTACTTTGGCACTAAGAATTCCCTTGTCAGCTTTCAGCACACAACTGCCTTTCCCAGGGTTTTGGGGGGGGGGGATGAAGACAAACAGGCTTCACCCTTAAAAATGTAATGCAGATAAGAGAAGGCAGAGATACAATTACTGATTCCCAAATAACGCTTTCAAAATTGACAGATATCCTATAGTTTTGGATTGCTCTCTTAAGGCTCGATCTTTAATTTCTAATTTTTTTTCCTGAATGTGTAAACGTTTTTAAAAGTGAGGTCGGAAACCGAATTCTAGGAGTCCTCAGACCTTGCCAGCTGTGCTGTAACCAGTGTTCCCTCTAAGCTGAGTTAGTGTGAGCTAGCTCTGAGACTCCTTTGGGTAGTGAAGGGCGGGGTATAATCCAAACTCCTCTCTTCTCTTCTGTCTTCTAAGCTGAGTTAGTGTGAGCTGGCTCAGAGTTTTTTAGCCTCTGGCTCACACATTTTTGTCTGAGCTCAGGGAGGAGGGCTCCAGAGCAAACTAATTGATGCAAGTAGCCAAATAGCTCGCTCACAATTTTAATGGGGCTAGCTCACAAAGCAGAATTTTTGCTCACAAGACTCCACAGCTTAGAGGGAGCATTGGCTGTAACCACTAGAAAAATCTGCCCCCTTTGCTTACCTTTTAAAGGACTTTCCTGTAAATCGCAGGCTGAGGCCTGCTTGAAACCCTGAAGCTGTCCTCTTTCCCCTGGGTAGGGTTAACCCTTTGGCTGCTGCTGTGTCCCACTCAAAGTCTTCCCCCTCCCATTCTACGTTTTCTGTCTTTGTGCAGAGGGCTTGAAGTTCTGGGAGTTCAAGTCGAAGAAAAAGAAAGTGTGGAAGATTGAGAAAGCACCGGAAGCCGATGTGTATTTCCCCCAAATTCGGAAATGCTTTGTCGCCTATCATTTGTGAGGACTTTTAATTGCAACTAATTGGGAATGAGAGAAGGGGAACTCAGGTCTTTACTGTTGGGAGTTCACCTGCAGAACTGAAATTTTGTACGTGAATTCCCAAGAAGGAAGGCCACAAAGATTTAATTTACTGTGCCTGCGTGTTTGTAATGAATGATCTGTTAAAGAAGTTTTCTGTACGTGTCATCATAGGTTTAAAATGTCAGATTTGAAAGCCCTTCAAGACAGAGGTTCAATCCAAAGAGACAGGCTCATTAAAGATAAAGACAACAATTACTGTGCGAGTCATAATTTACCAAACATGTCAACCTGGTAACTACCACAGGAAAGTGGAAAGAGTGGCAATCAGCCAAGCAGTGGGGATATTGTAAAATTGTCCATGATTGGTAAACACAGTGCACAAAGTATCTATAATCTACAAACAGGAATCTGGTTCCTGTAAATGCCTCTGGTTTGCATTTACCTAAATTTGCTATCTGAAGAATTGAGCAGTGACTCCCGAAAGCTCCTCCCCTGCCACATATTTTGTTAGTCTTTCAGGTGCTCATGGACTCTTGCTGTTTTTGACTAAATTTACAAATCATTGATGTGTCTGTTTTCCCATCAGAATACATCTGTACAGAATACAGAAGAGGAGGAGGAGAAGAAGAGATTGGATTTATACCCCGCCCTTCACTACCCGAAAGAGTCTCAGAGCGGCTTACAAACTCCTTTCCCTTCCCCTCCCCACAACAGACAGCCTGTGAAATGGCAGGTTGTCCAGCCTCCATCAGTGGCTTCTTCTGCTGGGTCACTTGAGAAGTTCCACCTTGGGAAATGAATTGAGAGCCAGTGTGGTGGAGCAGTTAAAGAGTGTTGGACTAGTAGCTGGGAATCCTGGGTTCGAATCCCCACTTCTTCCATGAAAGCCTGCTGGGAGACCTTGGGCCAGAAACACACTCTCGGCCTCACCTGCCTCACAGGGTTGTTAGGAGGATAAAATGGATGAGAGGGGAAAGATATAAGCCACTTTCGTTCCCAGTTGGAGAGAAAGGCGGGGTATAAATGAATTAAATAAGTAAACTAAATCTCAGGCTCGCAAGGGAGAAACAGAGAAGACAGCACTAACTCCCCCGAGAAATGCCTCCATGGGTACCCAGTTTTTTTAAAAGTTTGGTGTGGTTAGGAGCGCGGACTCTAATCTGGGAGAACCGGGTTTGATTCTCCACTCCTCCTCCACATGCAGCTGCTGGTGTGACCTCGGGTCAGTCACAAGTTCTCTCAGAGCAGTCTTCGAAAGAGCTCTCTCGGCCCTGCCTACCTCACAGGGTGTCTGTTGTGGGGAGGGGAAGGGGAAGGAGTTTGTAAGCTGCTCTGAGACTCCTTCAGGTAGTGAAGAGTGGGGCATAAATCCAATCTCCTCTTGCAAGTCCCTTCCCCCTCTCTCTTTGCATTCAGAGCGGGGTGGGGCTAGTCCTTTACAGGGGGCTGCATTTGGGCCAGGGGGCAGGGGGGTCCAGGAAAAAGTCATTGCTGGCCTCACTCAACAGCTTTGATCTGTGTCTCAGGTGCACCTTCAAGCACCAGCTGATCACCTTAAAGGATGAAGGCTACTGGGACGAGCTGATGGATGAGACCAAGCCGGATATCGTGGTGAAAGACTGGTGAGTACTGGAGCTGGGTGCGCTTCCCCTTCACAATAAAAAGTGGTAACCAGTTCGGTTTGGTTACTGGAAGTGCTGGTTGGAAACACCCACCCAGATGCCAGAAAGCACCCTGGGACCAGGCCTTCTTTCTTATGACATAAGAACATAAGAGAAGCCAATGTTGGATCAGGCCTATGGCCCATCCAGTCCAACACGCTCTCACACAGTGGCCTAAACTGCCAGGTGCCATCAGGAGGTCCACCAGTGGGACCAGAAGGCCTCCCACTGTTGCCCCCCAAGCACCAAGAAGATAGAGCATCACTGCCCCAGACGTAAGAGAAGCCATGTTGGATCAGACCAATGGCTCATCCAGACCAACACTCTCTCACACAGTGGCCTAAACTGCCAGGTGCCATCAGGAGGTCCACCAGTGGGACCAGAAGGCCTCCCACTGTTGCCCTCTCCAGCACCAAGAATACAGAGCATCACTTGCCCCAAACAGAGTGTTCCATCTATACCAGTGGTGGCAAACCTATGGCACGGGTGCCAGAGGTGGCACTCAGAGCCCTCTCTGTGGGCACATGTGCCATAGCCGCAGCCAGGCCCAGACCATCATTAAAGTGTGGAATTCTCTGCCAAATAATTTTAAGTAAATGAAAGCATTTGGGATTGCTTTCCTTACTTTGTTTGGATCATCTTAGGTTAATGTATGAGTTATTTTTTCTAAAGTAAAACCTCAGTATTCAGGTTAAATTGCCGTGTTGGCACTTTGCGATAAATAAGTGGTTTTGGGTCGCAGCTTGGGCACTCAGTCTCTAAAAGGTTTGCCATCACTGATCTATACCTTGTGGCTGAAAGCCATTGAGGACCTCTGCTCCAGATGTTTACCCAATCCCCTCTTGAAGCTGTCCATGCTTGTAGCCGCCATCACTTCCTGTGGCAGTGAGTTCCACACGTTAAAGCACTCTTTGGGTGAAGAAGGACTTCCTTTGATCTGCTCTAAGCCTCCTGCTTCTTAATTCCATTGAGTGCACGGGCATTCTTGTGTGGTGAGAAAGGGAGAAAAGCACGTCTTCACCTTCTCCGTCCCATGCTCAAGGGCACAGGCCCATCAGCACTGCAGTGCTGACACTTGATGCGTCTGACTCATGTTGCCGTTGTTTTGGTCTCCTCTGCAGGTATTATTTCAGCCCCAACTACCGTTACGAGTTGTGTGTGAAACTGTTGTCTGCAGACTTCAGCGTCCTGCAAGAATGTTGCCCGGAAAAGTTCCTCAGAAATCAAGAGCGAGGCGAGGATAAGTGGTGCGAGGTACACAGGAGGGAGAGGTCCGGTTGAGGCAGCCGGGGCTCCGGGGTTACAACCAGAAGGGAGTTACCTACCACCCATGCTCCCTCTAAGCTGTGGAGTCTGGTGAACAAAAGTTCTACTTTGTGAGCTAGTAAAGGTAAAGGTTTCCGTTGCTCGAAAGCCAGTCGAATCCAACTCTAGGGTTGCGGTGCTCATCTCCGTTTCCAAGCCGAAGAGCCAGCGCTGTTCGAAGATGTTTCCGTGGTCATGTGACCGGCATGACTAAACACCAAGACGCACGGAACCCTGTTACCATCCCACCAAAGCGGTACCTATTTATCTACTTGCAATTTCTTGCTTTCGAACTGCTAGGTTGGCGGAGCTGGGGCCAGAGACGGGAGCTCACTCCGTCATGCGGCACATTCGTGAGCTACTGGTATTAAAGTTGTGAGAGAGCAATTTGGCTACTGCATAAATTTAGTTTGCTCTGGAGCCATCCTTCCTGAGCTAAGACAAAAATGGGTGAGCCAGCGGCTAAAAAACTGTGAGCTAGCTCACACTAACTCAGCTTAGAGGGAGCACCGGTTACCACCCCCCCTGCCCCGTCCCCGTTGGAAGGGGGAGCCCCCTGTCACCCCCACCCCACTTGTTGAGTTTTAAGCTGCCCTTTCTTCTTTGGTCACCAGGTTTCGTACACCTTTCACGACTACCCAGCTGGTGTCCGTCACATCCGCTTTATCCATGGGAGCGAAGGCTGGACCTACATGCGGGTCACCAACAGCAGCGTCACCGTTGGCCCGGAAGCCGCGCAGCGGGGAGAAGAGCTTTGTGGTCCACAGATGCAGCCCTGCTCTGTCTTCTGACCCTTTGGGACGTCAAGTGGTGCTGTGGTTGAGAGTGTCCGGCCGAGGATCCGGGTTCAAGGCTTGGCTGCCAGGCAACCTCGCTTGTGACCGTAGGCCAGTTGCTCTCTCTCTCAACCTAACCGTCCTTGCAGGGCGGTTGTTGGGAGGATCCAGTGGAGGAGAGGAAAATTTTGTTTAAGCCGCGTTGGGACCCTCTTGGGGAGGAAAGTGGGGTATAAGCAAACAAAGAGACATACTGGGGACCCACGAGGAACCTGCGCCTCCAGAATACTTTCAGTTTCAAGGGCTGTGAAGATCCCGGTTCGCCTGTCTGCCTCTGTTTTCTGCACAGTCATTGTCAAGTTCTGTGTGCACACGTGTGCTGCTGCTTCTTGTTAAAAATCTGACAAAAGTTGTGGTTTTCTACGTATCTGGGGATTCCCCCCCCAAAAAACACGCAGAAATCCCACACTTGTCTGTGGGTGGTTCTGTATGGCTGCCCTACAGATAGGTGTTTGGCCCTCGGGTTTGTTATTAGGAGGGATTCTCTACCGGGAAGAGGGCTTTGTCCAGGGGCAGGGGGACACCTGTGTTGCGAAGGCCCTTTTATTACATTGTTCCTCTGTGGGTGAGGCTTTTTTTCTTTCCCTGATTTAATTTATGTACACATTTGACGACCTGTTCATTGTTTGGATCTTGGTTGCCGCTTCCGTTGTTATTTTTTTGGTCCGGAGACCTCCCCCCCCCCCGAAAAGAGGTCCTCTGTCTTTTTGGACGTCCCGTCCTGTTCACTGCACTGATTTATTCTGTCAAGAGGAAGGTCGGCTTGCTTAGGGTCGGTGAGTGTAGTTAGGCCTCAGGCGCTGGCTTCCCAAGTAAAAGAACAACGCCTTTCACTTCAGATCCAGACAAACTGGGCTCTTCAACATTTAACACCAATTTGGTAAGAAGGGTCGGAAAATGCAAAACTGGATACAGGAGGAACCGTCTTTGTTCCCGTTCTGTATTAATTCACACTTGAGCCTTCTGATGCTTTTTCTGCCAGCGTTCTGATGGTGGGGGGAATTTCTCTGCTTAGGTCCTGAGACGTCAGCTCTGCCCCTGTTTCCTGAAGTCCTTCGGAGCTCTTCCTCTCTGTCTCCTGGCTGACCAAGCTAGGTCTACTTAGACCTTGAAGGGGGATTGAAAAATCTAACTCTTGACTGGCTCCTGTCCAAGTTGGCTGAAGGGGCTAACAGGATTACGGTCTCCCTGCTGTCTGATGGGTTCTTCTATACCCAGGCTCAGGGACCAGTACGAGAGCTTTGTTTTCGCTCCTTTTTCTCTAACTGGATAACATAAGAATATAAGAACCCTGCTGTGTCAGACCTGTGGTCCATCTAGTCCGGCATCCTGTCTCACCCGGTGGCCAGCCAGTTCCTCTGGAGGGCCAACAACACGGCAGAGTGGCCGAGGCCTTCCCCTGAGAAGAACACCAGAAGAGCCCTGCTGGATCAGGCCAGTGAGGGTCCATTCAGCATCCCGTCTCACACAGCAGCCAGCCAGTTCCTCTGGAGGGCCAGGAATAGGGTAGAGAGACTGGGGCTTTAGCCTGATAAGAACGTAAGAAGAGCCCTGCTGGATCAGACCAGTGAAGGTCCATCTAGTCCAGCATCCCGTCTCACACTGTGGCCAACCAGTTCCTCTGGAGGGCCAACAACAGGGCACAGAAGCCAAGTCCTTCCCCTGGTGTTGCCTCCTAGCTCTGGGATTCAGAGGTTTATTGCCTCTGAATGTGGAGGTTCCCCTCCGTCACCATGGCTAGTAGCCATTCACAGACTTATCATCCATGAATATGTCTATCTAATCCCCCTTTAAAACTGTTTATTCCTGTGGCCATTACAACATCCTCTGGCAGCGACTTCTACATAGCTTTACAGACCGTGAATCTGCATGATGGTCCAACTTTCTAATACATTTATTAAAGTATCTTTCTGAACCATTCTGTTATAAGATATCCCCTTTACATGTATATCCCCTCCTGAACAATTCAGTTTTGCAGAATTTGTGGGATGCCTTTCTGCCCTCCTCGGGCAGGGCATTCCATAAGGTGGGGGCCACCACCAAGAATGTCGTGCATAAATGGGCAGTTGCTGATTTTGCCCATTTGCAGGGTGGGACCCACAGAAGGCCCTGCTCTGTCATAGTAGATCAGCAGTCTTGCAGATTTGAAGATCCAAGGCCAGGAAGGGCTCTGTAAGAGACAGCCGATACCTTGAATGGATTACACTGTGTAATCCGTCTTCAGTCGTGGTGAGAAAAGTGGACTGTAAATAATGTTAATAAATACATCTTTTATATATATATATATATATATTCTGCATCGTCTTTTGGCTACAGACTGATTTATTAAAGGTGCTATAACCTTTCAGCGACAAATGGATTGATTAAAGATGGCTCCTAGATGGAAGCAGGGGTCATTTCGTAGAAAAAGAGGTGCAGGAGCTCATTAGCATAACTCATTAGCCTGCCTTATTTGCATATGCCACACCCCATGACATCACCGGAAGTGTGTCAGAAGGCAACACCCACCGCTCAGGCTCCACTGGACTGTTTTGGATTGCTAGCTATTGGGGCGGGAATGTGCAGATCTGCCCTCACAGAGGAGGGAGAGCTTGTACCTGAAGGTGGGCTGGGGGGGGGGGCTCTGCAATTTACCTGGCTGCTTCTTGCTCCTCGTGGCCTGACTGAGGGTTGCTGGGAGCAGGGGGCGGGGCTTGCTGCATGTGCCCGCCCCCTGAGCTCCTTACTGCCAGAGCTCTGCTCCTGTGCGCTCCTCCAGGAAGTGACCCCTGGATGGAAGATATCTGAAACCGCAGCCTCAGGAGGTATACAAGTTTGGGGCATCCCCCAGGAATTGCGCGGAAGAACACAAGTGCATCAGAGGAGGCTTTTTTTGAAACCACCAGAATGCGTCAGGGCAACAGCTTCCTCTTTGTCCTGCAGTGTCCATTCAGATCACAGGTGAGGCTGCCGTAACAGAATGGCTGTGTCTCAGCGCCTTCGCCCCCCCCCCCCCAGTGATGAAAAATAGCACGACGGACACTGGGAAGGTAGTTCTGAAAAGTGTAGGAGCCCTGAAGACAAAAGAGAGGAGCATTTGGGGCTAGAATAGGCAGCCACATTGGGAGGAGGTGAAGGCTCTGGTGCTGCTTGGTAAGAGACTGAGCTAGGAATCAAGCAGTCCCAGGTTCGAATGCTACCAGCTGGCCAGATGAATAACCAATATCAAATTTCCACTCATGAACTAAGAATTGGATATGTTTTGTTTTCCTCTGCTTCAGAGGGGGGCATGAAAAAGAGATATTTTGGGGTCAACAGATTGTTTTACTGATTCGTGACTTCACATATTTTGAAATTCTGATCTGCAGCATTTCTCTCCTTAAACAGGCTGGCTTCTGAAATGACCCGTGAGTAAATGAATGAGTAAATAGACTCTTTCAATAGTTACCTGCCTTACAAGGATGTTGTCGTGATAACAATCACGTATGCAAAGGGCTTTGAGGATTTGGAAGGGGTTATGATGACCACCCTGCTAAAGAACCACAAGTCCCAAGTTGTTGAATTGGGCCCAAGCTGTGACCGTCCACCTGGATTACCTCCTGCCAGTGGTCCATTATTGATGTTTTCATGTCTGCAGAATGATCCTTTGTGTGTGTGGGGTATAAGTCACCGGTCTCTTCCAGACCCCCGCTCTCTGTAGAGGGTTTTTCCTTTCACCTTTCACAGTGACCTCCCAAGTATATGTGGGCAGCAGATGCAGAGATATATATTTTTTGCCCTGAGGCAGATGTTCTAGTGTAGGTCTCCTGAACATGGGCAGAGTGCCTTTCCAGTGTTGCACGCCGCTTAGTTTCCCAGTTCTCAGTCCCACGGGTGGTTTCTTATTCTCCGGCTTCCTTGCCTTTGGGTCATTTTGGCTCGTGAAGAGAAGACAGGTGGGATTCCAGAGCACGTGCAGACAGTTTTTCTTTCACCACAAAGGAACCACGACTTGTTTCCTCGATGCATACCTGGAGATTCATATGGGGGGCTTTGGGGTCAAAGAGTGCACACGAGACAGTCTCATGACTCATGGATTTTATCAACCGTGGCCACCATTACTTTTCTTTGCCGCTGATCCAGAACCCATTTAAGGCTGCGGTCACACGGAACAGAAGCCACACAAGTGAGACGGAAAACAGGCAGAGTTTCCGGGCGCGATCTCACCAGCACATCTGGGAAGCGTAGCACTCCAGTGGCACAACCGAGGCTTCCAGCCGAAACTGCGTGGCAAAAAACTAGTACCTCGGAGGTACTAGTTGCCGGAAACTGCGGGGCAAGGGCGGGCGTCTGATCGCGTTTCCGGTGGCATCCGGCGCCCGCCCATGTCCCCTTGCAAATAAGGCATTTTTTTTTGTCCACGTCTCTGTGGATGCGCACACGCACCCAACGGAGCATGCGCATTAGTCGTGTACACACAAAACCAAAACAGTTTGCCGCGGCGCGCGCTTCTTTGTTGCGCGCCGGCTTGTCCTGTGATCAGCACCTCTCCCTTGCCATGGAACCTCCACGGTACCTCCACAGGACCTCCACGGGAGGTCTGATCGAGTAACTGCGTAGTTGTTTGCCCCAGGGCAAACAGCCACGCTTCTCCCTCGCAGTTTCCTGCCCGTGTGACCGGGGCCTAAGTTTTCCAGGCTAGGCCTCAGTGTTTCCTTTACTTTATCAAAACGGGAAGACATGCAACAGGCGAGGCTTCCCCAAACAGCGCTTCCATGCCTGGACATTTCTGCCTGCCACGTGAAACTGTAGGAAGACCAAAAAGTAAACAAACAAACATAGAGATAATCCTTATTGGCACAAACGTGCAACCCACCCACGCGTTGCTTGAGCCAAACAAATACAGTTTGAGCTTAGGAAGACTGACAGTTGGAGAGTTCTACAGTGCAAACATGGGGTTGGTCTGGATGGCCTTTGGGGGCACCCTCACAACTTTTAACAAAGATGGTTTTTTGGGGAAAATCCCAGTTGTAAGTAAAACCTTTTTATCGGGATTTAAAGGTCACAAACCGGTGAGTGAGCTGTGGAGTTCTGACAGAACTCTGCGAGAGAAAAACACGTCTGGAGGGCTTGGTGGAAATTAAATTCCAGGTTGTTTTTTTTGCTGTGTCAGCACTTAAGGCCCTCTGGGCAGGGCGGGCACTCTCTCCCCCCCCCCTTCTGCCTGCAGATCGACTTTCTCCTTTCTCTCCAGCGCCAACAACATCTTCAGTTACTTGCCTGCGACAGACAAGACCAGACCGGTCCAGCTCCAGAGGCGGAGCCAGGAGAGACAGGAAGCGCTCAGCATCCTCCTGCCCCCCCCCCCCAAGGCTGGGACTTCGGAGTCACTAGAGGGACCACCACAGATGCAGCTGGCCTCCTTCTCGCCGCAGCTGGACCCGGTGTTGCAGCTGACCTGAGACATCTGCCGGGTAAGGAGGCTTGGGGGGAAAGACACAGGCCAGCTATTTAAACCTCCCTCCCCAGTTTTGCGGTCTTTTTCTTAAAAAAATTGCAAGCTCACCTCTGTAATCACTGATCATAAGGCAGAGTGACGGAGCAGCCCCTGGACAGGGGTGAGGGGGTTCTGCTGGACCGGCACACGGAGAGCCTTCTCCCAAGTCATGGCTGGTCCCAGGCTTGCCAATCTCCAGGTGGTGCCTGGAGATCTCCCGGAACGACAACCAGTGTTCCCTCTAAGCTGAGTCGGTGTGAGCTAGCTCACAGTTTTTTAGCCTCCGGCTCACAGATTTTTGCCTTTGCTCAGGAAGGATGGCCTCAGAGCAAACTAATTTGTGCAGCGACCAAGTGGCTCACTCGCAACTTTAATGCCAGGAGCTCACAAAGTAGAATTTGTGCTCACAAGACTCCACAGCTTAGAGGGAACATTAATGACAACTCATCTCCAGACGACAGAGATCAGTTCCCCAAGAGGAAACGGCTGCTTTGGAAGGTGGAGTGTGTGGCATTATGCCTGGCCGAGGTTCCTCCTCTCCCCAGGGCCTGTCTCCCAAATCTCCAGGGATTTCTCCAGTCCCGAGCTGGCAACCCTTGCTGGCCCTGCATCGTAGTCCCTGACTGGCAGCCGCTCTCTCAGGTGGGGGCTCTTCCAGCCCTCCGCCTCCAGGCCCGTGCACCCCATAGGAGATGGGAGGGGCTTCTGTGTCTGGGGAAAGGTGGGGCCTGCAAAGAAACCTTCGTGGGCCCTGCTGAGACCACTGCTGGGGACCCAGAGCCTGCTCCTCTCCTCCAGCGGGCTGGGAAACCAGCCCTCCCTCCTCCTCGAGTTCAGATCCCCACCTTAGCAAATATTTTCTGCAATGTAGATTTCAGAGTGGAAAGTCCTGCCAGCGATAGGTTTGGGCTGAGGGCCATTTTGTGAAGACCTTGGGTTCTATTATTAGAGAGTCAACACGGGACGTTCCCTTCAAGAGCCGATAAGTAGACATTTGATAAGAACCGTGATCGCTACACGCTCGGATAAAGCAAATATTGTGAAACGAATCGTTTACATTGCGCAGCGTTTGTTAGCGTGCGAGCGATAATAGAAGAGAATTTTCTACAGACTTACTACAGTAAATGATTTTGCAAACAAGTCTTTATTGACTCTTCGTTATTTTTGTCGCGGATGTTGTGTTTGGATTTCCAGCCTCCAGGTGGGGCCTGGGGATCCCCCGCTTTTACAGCTGACCTCCAGCTGGCAGAGATCAGCTCCCCTGGAGGAAACGGCTGCTTTGAAGGGTGGGCTCTGTGGCGTCGTACCCTGCCGTGGCCCCTCCCCTCCCCAAACCCCGCCCTCTCCTGACTCCACCCCCAAAGTCTCCAGGTATTTTCCAGTCCAGACCTGGCAACCCTAGAGACAAAGGGCACTCCAAAGGGCACGCCCATTTATTGCAGCGGCCACGCCCTCCTTTCTCTGCTGGGTTGGCAGCCGGGTCCGTGGGCCTCGCCTGGATTTGGCTCAGGGGACTCCTGGTTGCTGATCTCGACTTTGCAGCACAGCCCCAAAGTCGACCTTGCATTCCGGAAACCGTATAGCTCAGCTGCCCCCTCTCTTCCCGAGCTGCTGGTGATTTTTTCCTGGCAAGTCCTTTCTTCTTCCCAGAGGATGGAGTCCCTCCCTGAGCCGCTGCTCATCCAGATCCTGGCCTCAGTACCGGCGGTGGAGCTGATCCTGGTGTGCCGGCTGGTCTGCTCCCAGTGGAAGGCCCTGGTCGACAGCGCGGCCCTCTGGCTCCTGAAGTGCCAGTGGGAAGGGCTGGCCGGAGAAGATGCGGAGGAGGAAGGAGGCGCCAGCTGGCAGATGCTCTACTTCCTGAATAAGAGGAAGAGGAACCTGATCAAGAACGCCACCGGTGAAGGTGAGGGGGCAAGGAGGATCGGGGAAGAAGAGGGGCCCACCGGGAGACCCTCAGCCAATGTTCCCTCTAAGCTGAGTTAGTGTGAGCCAGCTCACAGTTTTTTAGCCTCTGACCGACACATTTTTGTCTTAGCTCAGGAAGGATAGCTCCAGAGCAAGCTAATTTATGCAGGAGCCGAATGCCTCGCTCACAGGTTTAATGCCAGCAATGCTCCCTCTAAGCTGTGGAGTCTTGTGAGCAAAAATTCCAGTTTGTGAGCTACTGGCATTAAAGTTGTGATTGAGCGATTTGGCGACTGCATAAATTAGTTTGCTCCGGAGCCATCCTTCCTGAGCTAAGACAAAAATGTGTCGGTCAGAGGCTAAAAAACTGTGAGCTGGCTCACACTAACTCAGCTTAGAGGGAACACTGAATGCCAGTAGCTCACAAAGTAGAATTTTTGCTCACAAGATTCCACAGCTTAGAGGGAACATTGCCCTCAGCCATGTGCCCTGCACAGGGGCGGATGAAGGCTCACTGGTGCCCCGAGCAATGACCAGTCTTGGTGCCCCCCCTTTCCACACTGACCCCCAGTCCGTTTTAGCAGTTGACCTGTCTGACCAGTTATACGATGCAGGTTGTAGCAGTACAAAAATTTATTCATAGGATAACACAGTATACCAGGCATGTCCAACTTCGAACAGGTAGTGATCTATTTTTTTTCCGGCCAAAACTGCCGGTGATCTACCACCATGAAAATAAAGTTTCAAATTAGTTTCAAATTAGATTTTAACCCACTAAAGTTGGGTTCCACCGCTCCCCCCCCCCAATTTATAATGCACCTTCTGTCATTTACTGGTAAGCGAAATAAGCAAAAACAAAACAGAGAGACGAAGATCCAGAAAGAACCACCAAACAATCATCAAAAAAACCCAAACACCTGTCCTGCAAACCAGGAGACCAAGTGGGGCTGGTGATCTACCTCTGACCCCTCCGCGATCTACCGGTAGATCGCAATCTACCTGTTGGACATACCTGCAATATACTGTACAAACTAAGCTTTTCACCCTTTCCTCAACTTTGTGGTGCCCCCTTTGGCCCTGGTGCCCTAAGCACGTGCTTAGTCTGCTTCATGGTTAATCCGCCCCTGGCCCCAGCTAGATGACAGGCAGAAATCCAGGAGGGGGAGTTTCCTGCATTGCCACATGATCCTGCTTAGGAGGAGCTGCCCCTGGTGGGTTCCTGCCTGCCTCGCCGATAGTTATAGCATGGGAACCCCCGCCAAGCTTGGCAACCCACTAGACAGAAGCAGGGACGTAATACTTTAGACTGCTTAAAAGTCCTTCATTGTCTCCGCAAGTCTGGTGACAACCCACCCTGTAAGGTAGGCCCCTCCCCCTATTGTGGGGGGAGAAACTGAGGCAAAGAGAGTGAGGGGCTTTGAAAGGCCACTGAGAGTTGAACTGGGGGACTTCTTGGCTCCCGTCTCAGTCTCCGAGCTGGTGCAGAGAATGCAAACCATCTTTGCAAATTGCCTTGAATACTCTCAGTGGCTGCCTGGCTGACACATAGAGAGGGATGAGGTGACGGAACAGACGGCATCAGTTCGGGATCCTGTTTTGGAACGGTCCCCTGTGTGAAGAACTCCCTGCAAAGGGAACACCCGTTCAAATAGGATGACAAGCTGAGGGAAGGCCTTTCCCCTGATATGCTAGCTTTCTCCTTGCATGGAGATTAAAAAAACCCATGGTGCATTAGAAAAGGACAGTGCCTGAAGCAGTGCAGCCCCTTTTACCAGCTCATCATTTTAGCACCTCTTTCCAATGCACATTATGCAGCCCAACCAGATGACAGCCAGTAAAAGACTAACATCTAGGACAGGGGTGTCGAGCTCATTTGTTATGGAGGGCCGGATCTGACATAAGTGAGACCTTGTTGGGCCAGGCCCATGCATGTCATAAAAGGTAATGCCAGGTAGCAGAGATATAAACTTTAGAAAGGACACAAACACAGAAGGCTCTCTTTTTTACTTAAAATAAAAACATGCTTAAAACATGAGCTCTGTAAGATGCAAACCTGCTTTCGATTTATTGACATTCACCACAGAAATCTCATGCTCGGAGTTCTGAGACTAGGACCCAGGTTAAAACATGAAATGTCTGAGCGATTAAGAGAGTCTGGCGAAGCAAGCGATGATGCAGCAGCAGCAGCAGAACTGGAAGCAGGAGATGGCCAGCTCCACTGCAGGCTTGAGGGAAGCCCTCCAGGGGCCTCATCCGGCCCCTGGTCCGCATGTTTGACTCCCCTGATCTAGGAGAACCAGGTTCGAATGCCCCACTCGTGCCATGGAAGCTCACTGGGTGACCCTGGGCCAGTCACAGTCTCTCAGCCTAACCTACCTCACGGGGTGGTTGTGAGGATAAAAAGGAGGAGACTGATATAATCCACTTTGTGTCCCTGTTGGGGAGAAAGTTGGGGTACGAATGAATTAAACAACTGAGCAAACTCAGCGGGGATCTTGGAGCACCTTCCTGTGAAACCCAGAACTATTTTGCACCCTGCCGTGGAGATGAGGCCCCGGGTAGCTTCCAGGTAGACCAATGTCCCAGTCATGAGCCAACAGATCTCGTTGCCCATTCTGCGACTGGCAGGGTGGAGGGAAACGGAAGGGCCTCTTTCATTGTGCCGTTTTTCAGAGGACCTGGAGCACTGGGTAGAAGTGGAAAGCGGGGGCGACGGCTGGAAAATCGAGGAACTGCCCGGAGACTTCGGGAAAGATTTCCCCAGCGACGAGGTCCACAAGTACTTCGTCACGTCTTTTGAGTAAGCCCTGTTTCTCTCTTTCTCTCTCTCTCTGTATCTAAGTGGAGATTTGAGCAAGTTTATGGGCAAGTCAGGCCCGGAGTTAATGTGGGGCCCGTGGGGCCTGGCCCCCTAGCAGTTTTTAGGGGGGGGCCTTCCCGAGCCTTGGTTCCCCTACCCCAACTCCCCCTGACTGCCTGTCAGCCTGTTGGCAGGGAGGACAAGGGCAGTGATTCCAGAGGTTGCCCCCGGTGCTGTGCAAGAGTGGAAGAGGCACTGGGGCTCCTTGGGGGGGGGGGAGCTGGACCCGGAGGCTGCGGCTGCTGCAGCCCTTGCCCTGGAACCTTTGACTAGATTAGCAGGCGCCCCACCCCCAGGCCGCCTCCCTAAAAAGTCCTTAGTGCTGTCATTTCACAGAAGCACAGCAAACCCGGAGAGTATAGCACAGGGCGCAGAATTTACAGCCAGCTTCTATTTGTTTTATTTTTTTTAAGACAGCAAGCCTCTAAGTTCTTGCAAAGTCATGCAAATGACGGCCAAACCTGCTGATACCTCAGAAGCCTGAGAGGAGGCTGAATTCCCAAGGGTTGGGGACATGGCTTAATTTTTTTTGCTAACAAGTTCCTCATCTGCGTGGCTGCAAAACTATGCCTGAGAAATCTGTCTGCAATATCAGATGAAGTTTCAGTCTCCAGGGAAATGATTTAGGCTTCCACTGTTGTGTTTGGTGTAGTGGTTAAGTGTGCGGACTCTAATCTGGGAGAACCGGGTTTGATTCCCCACTCCTCCACTTGCACCTGCTGATGTGACCTTGGGTCAGTCACAAGCTCTGGCACAGCTGTCCTTGAAAAAGAGCAGTTTGTGTCAGAGTTCTCTCAGCCCCACCCACCTCACAGGGTGTCTGTTGTGGGGAGGGGAAGGGAGAGGAGTTTGTCAGCCGCTCTGAGACTCCTTTGGGTAGTGAAGGGCGGGGTATAAATCCAATCTCCTCCTCCTCCTCCTCCTCCTCCTCCTCTTCCTCTTCTTCTTCTTCTTCTTCTTCTTCTTCTTCTTCTTCTTCTTCTTCTTCTTCTTCTTCTTCTTCTTCTTCTTCTTCTTGCATAGCATCAGTCTTGGGCTTCTCTGTTGCATATTTAAGCAGAAGAAGCTATGCCAAATTGTTTAAAACCTGCAGAATAAAATTATGCAGTTCAAGTCAATGCTGACTTATGGCAACGTTGTGGAGTTTTCGAGGCAAGAGGTGTTTGGAGGTGGTTGGCCACGGCCTGTCTCTGCATAGCGACCCTGGACTTCCTTGGTGGTCTCCCATCCAAGTACCGACTGGAGCAGTGGTGGCGAACCTATGGCACAGGTGCCAGAGGTGGCACTCAGAGCCCTCTCTGTGGGCACGCGTGCCATCGCCCCAGCCAGGCCCAGACCATCATTAAAGTGTTGAATTCTCTGCCAGATAATTTTAAGTAAACGAAAGCATTTGGGATTTGCTTTCCTTACTTTGTTTGGATCCTCTTAAGTTAATGTAGGAGTTGTTTTTTTCTAAAGTAAAACCTCAGCATTCAGGTTAAATCGCCGTGTTGCGCACTTTGCGATCAATAAGTGGGTGTTGGGTCGCAGTTCGGGCACTCGGTCTCTAAAAGGTTCGCCATCACTGGACTAGAGCCAACACTGCGTAGCTTCCAAGATTCGACAGGGCATACAAAGTGAATACATTTGCATTCAGGTTTCTTTGGTTCAGCATTTCGCATTTTTGCAAGGCTCAGACTGGGCAGCAAAACCCTGTGATAAAACTGCAGTCCAGCCGCCTGTGACTGGCACGTGAGCGAGCCCAGGGCCACAAAGACTGCTTGAGTGGCTAGGGCCCCCAGGAATGCAGAGAGCGATTCCCTTTTCTCACTCTGTTGTGTTTCAGGTGGTGCCGCAAATCCCAAGTCATTGATCTCCGGGCCGAAGGGTACTGGGAGGAGCTGATGGACACGATCCAGCCCAAAATCGTGGTGAGGGACTGGTAAGTAGAGAGAGAGAGAGAGAGACCCCCCGGCCGCTTCCCACCCACTTATTCTGTCCGTGTCGATGTGGCTCTGCCTCCTCCCCCTGCAGGTACGCGGCCCGGTGCGACGCCGGCTGCTTGTACGAGCTGAACGTGAAGCTGCTGTCCGAGACGGACGAGGTGGTGGCTGAATACCGGAGTGAGACCATCGCGCTCCCGCAAGACAATGAAGGCGAATGGAACGAGGTGGGGGCACGGGGGAGGGGGGGTGTCTCGAGGGAAGACAACAAAAAACAGCGGGCGTGAGCTCAGGTTGTAGCCAGGGCTTTTTTGGTAGAAAAAGTCCAGCAGGAACTCATTAGCACAATAGGCCAAACCCAGCAGTAAAAACTCATTAGCATATTAGGCCACACCCTGACTGCACCACTCATTAGCATATTAGGCCGCACCCCCATGTTACCAGAAGTGTGGTCATCCAGCCACACCCACCTTTTGCTTCTTATTCTGCTTACCCTGTTTGTTGTCAAAACCCAGGGCTTTTCTTGTAGCAGGAACTCCTTTGCATGTTAGGCCACACACCCCTAATGTAGCCAATCCGAATGAGTTTCTGCTGTTGGGTGTGGCCTGTTATGCTAATGAGTTTCTGCTGGGCGTGGCCAACTCAGGAGCCAGCCGGAACTCCGTTCCTGTGCGTTCCTGCCCCAAAATAGCCCTGCTTGTAGCCATTCCTGTAACAGTGGAGCAGAGAGTAGCAGAGGGCGAGAGGGTTCCTCCAGGCATTTGTGAAGTCCCTGCATTGTGCGAGATGAGCTGGAAGTCCCTTCATTGTGCGAGATGAGCCTGGAAGTCCCTTCCCACCAGTGTTCCCTCCAAGCTGAGTGAGTGTGAGCCAGCTCACAGGTTTTTTAACCTCTGGCCCACACATTTTTGCCTTAGCTCAGGAAGGAGGGCTCCAGAGCAAACTAAATTATGCAGTAACCAAATGGCTCGCTCACGACTTTAATGCCGGTAGCTCACAAAGTAGAATGTTTGCTCACAGGGCTCCACAGCTGAGAGGGAGCCTTGCTTCCAACTCTGTGATTCTAGGACAGGAAACTGAGCCGGTCCGTTGGGAACCGTTGAGATGGGTGGGTCTTTCCCCAGGATCTCATAGGAAACCCCTTTTGTCTGTGCCCCCAGCCTGACCTGTGGCCCAGAGGACGTGCGGCTGGGCTCCGATTCACACGTGCAAGGCAGCCAGACACTCTGCGGTGGCAGAACGGATGGTCGCCACCAATGCTCCCTCTAAGCTGTGGAGTCTTGTGAGCAAAAATTCTGCTTTGTGAGCTCGTGGCGTTGACGTTGTGAGCGAGCCATTTGGCTACTTTATAAGTTAGTTTGCTCTGGAGCCATCCTTTCTGAGCTAAGACTAAAATGTGTGAGCCGGAGGCTAAAAAACTGTGAGCTAGCTCACACTCACTCAGCTTACAGGGAACACTGGTCGCCACATCACCTGGTCGGTTCTGGCTTGGAATGTCATTTTGCATAACCAATGTCCTGCAAAAAGAAAGCTAGCCCCACAGGGAGAATTGCCTTTTGTGTTCAGCAGAGGGTTGGACTAGATTACGGGTTCCCCCAAGCAATGCTCCCTCTAAGCTGTGGAGTCTTGTGAGCAAAAGCCCTACTTTGTGAGCTCCTGGCCTTAAAGTTGGGAGGGAGCGATTGGGCTACTGTGTAAACTAGTTTGCTCTGGAGCCCTCCTTCCTGAGCTAAGGCAAAAATCTGTGAGACGGAGGCTAAAAAACTGTGAGCTGGCTCACGCCAACTCAGCTTCGAGGGAACACTGCCCCCAACTTTTGAAAGCCTGCAGGCAACTTTGGAACCCTGACACAGTGCGGTGGACACAGAAACAAAATGGCTGCCACAAAATGGCTGCCGGCGGAGGCAGCTTACCATCAGTCACCCAGTGAAGGTCCTTATACAGTGGCTGCCAAAGCATTGTGGTTTAAAAGCCCCACCCAGTTTCCAAAAATACTTGGTGGCAGGCCCGTAGCCAGGTTTTAATTTTTTTTAAAATTTAAGTGTAAGCTGCGGTGGCTCAAGTGGTTAAGACGCTGAACTGCAGGCTGTGGAAGGTCAGTAGTTCAGCAGTCCGAGACCCGGGTGCCGCATGATGTAGTGAGCTCCCATCTCTAGTTCCAGCTCCTGCCAACCTAGCAGTTCGAAAGCAAGAAATTGCAAGTAGATAAATAGGCACCACTTCGGTGGGAAGGTAACAGCATTCCATGCACCTTGGTGTTTAGTCATGCTGGCCACATGACCACGGAAACGTCTTTGGACAGCGCTGGCTCTTCGGCTTTGAAACGGAGATGAGCACCGCAACCCTAGAGTCGGATTCGACTGGCTTTCGAGCAAGGGAACCTTTACCTTAAGTGCAAACAAAAGAATTTCAACATCTAAATAACATACAACGCAGAATTTTAACAGTAAGAAGACAAATAGGCTAAACATAAGCTTCAGAACAGAAGGGATAATGATGCAACAAGAAGGAATCACGCGTTGCCTGAGAGTACTATATACCGGTATGGACATAAACATGAGCATGAACATGAACAACTAGGGTCATCTAGAGTGCTGCGTTGTCAAAGATTCAAGAGTATTGCTTAGTTATAAACGAAGCCACGATGCAAAGTTCGGATTTTTTTGGGAGGAAATCGTTTTCCTGCCATAAATTGTATGGGAACCAGGTGTCTGTGAATTTGGAGTGCGTTGTGCATGGGGATGTTCGAGAGGTGTCTCTTGGTTATTTTATCCATGATGAAGAATTCCCATATTTTGTTTCTCCATTCCTCCATCGTTGGGCTCCGGCTGTGAAGGCTCTTGCCCGGCTCCAGCACCCAGGCCTGTTGCCGGAATTTTTTAAGTGGGGGGGGGGGGCACTGGCTAATCAAATTAAAAAACTCCCCAGCTCCTTCCCTGCACCTGCTGCTGCTTGGGGGCCCTGGGCTGGATGGGAAGTCGGGGGGGGCCTTGCCAGGAAGTCAGGGGGCCTGGCCCGAGGTGCCCCACTGTCAGCAAGCACCATGGTGCCCAGAGGGGGTCCCCTATTGGGGATCCCTGTACTAGAGGTTGTTCAGGGTGGTGAAAACCAGTGACGATTGTGAGGCACTCCAAGGGGATCTGTCAAGGATGGGCGAGTGGGCGTCAACATGGCAAATGGGGTTCAATGTGGCCAAGTGCAAGGTGATGCACATTGGAGCCAAAAATCCTAAATATAAATACACATTGATGGGGTCTGAACTGGCAGAGACTGAGCAAGAGAGAGATCTTGGAGTTGTAGTGGATAACTCACTGAAAATGTCGAGACAGTGTGTGACTGCAATAAAGAAGGCCAATGCTATGCTGGGGATTATTAGGAAGGGTATTGAAAACAGATCAGCCAATATAATAATGCCCCTATATAAATCAATGGTGAGACCTCATTTGGAATACTGTGTGCAGTTCTGGGCACCACACCTTAAAAAGGATATTATAGCTTTGGAAAAAGTGCAGAAAAGGGCAACTCGAATGATAAAAGGGTTGGAACACTTTCCCTATGAGGAAAGGTTAAGGCGCTTAGGGCTCTTTAGCTTGGACAAAGGACGACTGAGGGGTGACATGATCGAGGTTTATAAGATTATGCATGGGAAAGAGCAGGTAAAGAAAGAGGTACTTTTCTCCCTTTCTCACAATACAAGAACTCATGGGCACTCCATGAAATTGCTGAGCAGTTGGGTTAGAACGGATAAAAGGAAGTCCTTCTTCACCCAAAGAGGGATTAACACATGGAATTCACTGCCACAGGAGGTGGTGGCGGCTACAAGCATGGACGGCTTCAAAAGGGAATTAGATAAGCATCTGGAGCAGAGGTCCATCAGTGGCAATTAGCCACAAGGTATAGCTAGGGGCTCTGGGGCAAGTGATGCTCTGTCTTCTTGGTGCTTGGGGGTGGGGGGCAACAGTGGGAGGGCTTCTAGTGTCCTGGCCCCACTGGTGGACCTCCTGATGGCACTGGTATTTCTGGCCACTGTGTGACACAGACTGTTGGACTGGATGGGCCTTTGGCCTGATCCAACATTGGCGTCTCTTATGTTCTTATGTTCTTATGTAGAGGTTTCTGATGTGGAGTGTGGAGACAGTAGACGGACTTCTTTCTTCCCCTCTTATGATACAAAACCCTGGGGTCTTCCGTGCATTGCTCCATCACAGATTCAGGCAGGCTGAAGGAAGTACTTCCTCACACCAGGCTTCAGCTGCATGTGGAACTCTCCGCCACAAGATGTGGTGAGGCCCCCTGGTTTAGAGGGCTTTGACAAAAAGCTCTACGGGGGGCCAGGTTTCTCAACAGCCACGGTCGGTAAATGGATTTGTCACCAATACAAACTGTTGACCATTTCTCTCTCCTTCTCTTCCCGAAGATCACCCACACCTTCACGGACTACGGCCCCGGGGTTCGCTTTGTCTACTTCGAGCATGGCGGCCAGGACACCGTCTTCTGGAAGGGCTGGTACGGCGCACGAGTCACCCACAGCAGCGTCACTGTGGAGCTGTAATGTCGACCCTCAGAATGCTGGAGCCGGGGGAGCACTCCTGCAGTGGAGTCTCCCTCGTTGAGGAAGGAGGGAACGGGTGCGTGGTTGTGCTCAGGGCGGGATGAAGCGTTCTGCTAAAACGGAATCTGCCAGATGTGGCGTTCCTGCTGGGATCCAGTCCTCTGGGAATTCCAGACACAAAGTTTTTTTTAAAAAGCCTTCCCTTGAACTTGAACGCTGCTGCAATCTTGCCTATTCAAAAACACCCACAGCTATGACTATCTTTCCGCTTGCAGTTTTGAAACACTTGAGAATCTGGGCTGCAGTTGGATGTGAATTGACCTTTTGTGCTATAGGGATGTTTAGAGGGGAAGGCTGGTGAAAGGCGGTTGAGGTGAGGAAGCCGGGTGCACAAAGGAACAAAAATCTGTTTTGTCCGTGTGTGAATGGCAGACATCTCGGTGTGTATTATAGAATTCCGCACAAAGGTGGCGCTGCTGAGCTACGAATGGCCTCCAGGAGAAGGTTCTCTGTCCCCCTTTCCCAACAACTTATGAAAAACGAGTCTCATGACATGCCCAGGGCCATTAGGTCTCCATAAATGCCACCCCCTTCCCCCCTCTCAGTTGGCCTGCACAAAAGTAATGCAAATTTCACACAGGTGGGCCAGAAGGGTGTTCAAACCTCTCTAGGGAAACCACCCTCATGTTTGGAAGAGTGGGTCACCAAGATTAGCCATGAGGATAGCTAAATGGAACCTTCATGCTCAGAGGCAGTCTACCCACTGAATAGCGCTCCCTTCATGCCCTGCTATGTTTTCAGATATGGCTTAGCTTGAAAGTAGGCCTTGTGAGCAACAAAAATAAAGCCAAAACTTAAATCCAAAACAAACAAGAGAATGCAAATTGCAAAACGGGCGTCAAAATCAGCATCACTTATCAAATGGGGGGGTGGCCGAGAAGCAGTTTTGCTTGCAAAAAGCACTTCGGGATTTTTAAAAAATACTTTAAATTGTAGGTGAGACTGAATTTAGTGGGAAGAAGGAAATGCAAAAGGCCAGTTTTGGAAATTAATCGATTTTTGAGTGCTTCTCGAAGCTGAATTTTAAAGTCCACTATTTTCCCCTGGGTTAAATTTGGCATGGGAAGACCTAAAGGGCACAGCTCCACCCCAGACACCCTAACCCCGAATGAAGGAGATGCCACCCAAGAGGGGTTGCTGGATTGTGGAGGGACAAAGGTCGAGGTTTTCAAACATCAAACATGTTGAGATTCGTTCCACTCCTGGAGCTCCTCTTCTGTGTCCCACTATATCTGGTGACGCCCTCCCCTAAGTTTCCAGCTGCTTCATCATCTTCTTAACATCTGCCGGCCTCCAAAGGCCATGCCTGGCCAAGACAGCTGCCCTGCCTAGTGCTGGATCCCAGGCTGGGAAGAAATCTGTTGCCATCGTATTGAATTGGGCTTCCCTTCGGCCAGGGCGCTTTAGACAAAAATGTAAATAAACACTGGGTTGCTGGAATCCAATTGCTACAGACTGTATTTATTTAACATTTTTTTCTTTTTTAAAAAAAACACCTTTCCCAAAAGCTCAGAGCGGCTCAGCACAATGCAACATAAATTAATATAAAATAAAAATGTTAGACGACATAAGAACATGAGAACATAAGAGACGCCAATGTTGGATCAGGCCAAAGGCCCATCCCGTCCAACACTCTGTGTCACACAGTGGCCAGAAATACCAGGAGCCATCAGGAGGTCCACCAGTGGGGCCAGGACACTAGAAGCCCTCCCACTGTTGACCCCCCCCAAGCACCAAGAAGACAGAGCATCCCTTGCCCCAGAGCCCCTAGCTATACCTTGTGGCTAATAGCCACTGATGTATAGATAGGGGCTCTAGATACAAAGCAGGAAAAATTCAGAAGAACCAAAACAGAAAAATGGAAGGCATTTAGAATTCTTTCTGGAATGTAAGGAGATGTGAAGCTTTCTGAACCTCAGGGTCTAGGGTCCATCACTGGGAAAGCTCTATTTATTTTTATTTTACTTCAATTACACCCACGTGCCTCCCCAACGGGTGACCCTGGGCCAGGTACACACTACTTCACAGAGTTGTTTTGCGCATAAAGTGGTAGAGAGAATAATGTAATGCTACTTTGGGTACCCATTGGGGCCTCTATGCCCTGTGGTTGGACCTCCAGAGGAACTGGTTGGCCACTGTGTGAGACAGGATGCTGGACTAGATGGACCACTGGTCTGATCCAGCAAGGCTCTTCTGATGTTCTTGTGAAGGCCTTGGCCTATTTGCCCTATTGTTGACCGTCCAGAGGAACTGGTTGGCCACTGTGTGAGACAGGGTGCTGGCCTAGATGGACCACTGGTCTGATCCAGCAAGGCTCTTCTGATGTTCTTATGAAGGCCTCGGCTTCTATGCCCTCTTGCTGGCCCTCCAGAGGAACTGGCTGACCACTGTGTGAGACAGGGTGCTGGCCTAGATGGACCACTGGTCTGATCCAGCAAGGCTCTTCTGATGTTCTTATGAAGGCCTCGGCTTCTATGCCCTCTTGCTGGCCCTCCAGAGGAACTGGCTGACCACTGTGTGAGACAGGGTGCTGGCCTAGATGGACCACTGGTCTGATCCAGCAAGGCTCTTCTGATGTTCTTATGAAGGCCTCGGCTTCTATGCCCTCTTGCTGGCCCTCCAGAGGAACTGGCTGACCACTGTGTGAGACAGGGTGCTGGCCTAGATGGACCACTGGTCTGATCCAGCAAGGCTCTTCTGATGTTCTTATGAAGGCCTCGGCTTCTATGCCCTCTTGCTGGCCCTCCAGAGGAACTGGCTGGCCACTGTGTGAGACAGGATTTATTTATTTATTTATTAAGTTTATACCCTGCCCTCCCCCATAGGGCTCAGGGCGGCTTACACGGCAAGAAGTCTTGCAGTAGGCAGAGGATGCTGGACCAGATGGACCACAGGTCTGATCCACCAGGCCTCTTATGTTCTTAAACCACAGCTAGGAAGCGAAAGCACATGGCTTCTCTTAACTGGCCGCCAGGTGTCACCAGCATCCTATAAACTGAAGCTGTTCAATGTTGCAGTTTTCCCGGAAACCTTTTTGAAGATGAAATACAGATTGGATACACTAAATCCTTTTTTCTAGGAACCAGGGAACTAATCACAGCCCTGAATTTTAATACTGTCTTGGGGGAGCGGAAACAAAGTCTGAGTCCAGCGACACCTTTAAGACCAATAAAGTTTTATTCTGGGTATAAGCTTTCAGGTGCATGGCACGCTTCTTCAGATAGATAGGAGAGGGGTTATTCCTGATAAAGGTAAATAGCTCTTTATGCAATGTGTGTTTCCTTATCCTGTTTGCATCCACAAAGATGGCCACTGACTTAAATGGTTTTATGGAAAGGACGAAACAAAACCCTGGAAAGATGGACTGATCAACAAATATGAAACCTCAGTGGAACTTCCAGGTTCAGAAGCAGTATACCTCTGCATTTCCCAGCTTTCCTTCCAGGAGCTCAGGGTGGCACAGATAGTTCTAGCCTCACAATAATCCTGTGAGGTAGGTGAGGTTGACAGGCAATTTGACTAGTCCAAGGTCAGGTCACCCAATAAACTCATGGCTGAGAGGAGATTCGAACTCAGGTCTCTCCGGTCACAGAAACACATGAAACTGCCTTATATTGAATCAGACTCTTGGTTCATCAAAGTCAGTATTGCCTGCTCAGACTGGCAGCGGCTCTCCAGGGTCTCAGGCAGAGAGGTCTTTCACATCACCTGCTGTCTGGTTCTTTTAATTGGAGATGCCAGGGATTGGACCTGGGACCTTCTGTGTGCCAAGCAGATGCTCTGCCACTGAGCCATGGCCCCTCTTTACAGCTCTCCAGGGACTCAGGCAGAGGTCTATTAGCCACAAGGCATAGATGGGAACTCTCGGTCTGGGGCAAGGGATGCTCTGTATTCTTGGTGCTTGGGGGGGCAACAGTGGGAGGGCTCCTAGTCTCCTGGCCCCACTGCTGGACCTCCTGATGGCACCTGGTATTTTTGGCCACTGTGTTGGACTGGATGGGCCATTGGCCTGATCCAGCATTGGCTTCTCTTATGTTCTTATGTCTTTCACCTTCTACCTGGAGATGCCGGGGATTGAACCTGGGACTTTCTGCATGCCAAGCAGAGGCTCTGCCGCTGAGCCACAGCCCCTTTCGAGACTAGTTCTAACTTAGCCAGACTGGCTCTTCCACATTGTGATCCTTCTCTACATCTGCTTTCTGGGCGGGGGCGGGCGGGGGAAGACGTGTGTAGCTAATCCCCAAACTAAGATTAAAAAATCCACTCCTATGCATTGATGTGAGACTGCTTTAATAACTGTCAGGCTGCACATGGCCAGCAGATGGCACTGTGGCATTGCAAGTGCCTGGCTCCCTTAACCGTTCCCTTCAGTGGCAGCCATAAAACATTCAGGGGCTGCAGAGGTATCCGAAACCCCGTTTCTTCATTCCTAAAATGAGAGGTTCCGGGGCTGGCCTAGAAACCCCCTCTTCCAAGTTCTGTATGCAGCTTTTATTTGGGTATCTACACAGCGCTTTTAAACCCAGATGTTGTCAAAGCTGTGTAATGATACATGCTGCCAGGCAGGGGGAATACTCTCCAAGTTGCTAGTGTTTCCAGTGGTGACAGAAGGGACAAAGCAGCTAAGGAGCATGTGCAGAGTGCTTATCCTACAACTCAAGCAACTGCCAATCTGCCAGGGAAGGGCTTCCAGGACTGGTCAGGGTGGGGTTTCAAGAAGAAGAAGAAGAAGAGGAGGAGGAGGAGGAGGTGGAGACTGGAGTTATACCCCGCCTTTCACTTGGAGTCTCAGAGCAGTTTACAAACTCCTTCCCCTTCCCCTCCCCACAACAGACACCCTGTGAGGTAGGCGGGGCTGAGGGAGATCTGACAGAAACTGCTCTTTTTCAAGAACAGCTCTTGTCAGAACTATGGCTTGCCCAAGGTCATCCAGCGGCTGCAAGTGGAGGAGTGGGGAATCAAACCCGGTTCTCCCAGATTAGAGTCTGCGCACTTAACCACGACACCAAACAGATGTGCGCACCTTCAATTGAAGGTGAAGCCGTGAGGGCAATCTACCACAGGCCTCACCTGTAGGTTTTCAGCAGCTGCCTTGACCTCTCTTACCTGCAGAGAACGAACGACAGCCAGACAGAGGATGGTCTTTGGCTGTTGCTGGGCTCCTCTGCGGGGCCCGGATCCTCTCCGCTCCAGGGAGGTCTTTGCAGAAGGCCACAGAGAACGAGACCCAGTCCTGGCTTTCACCCAGAGGTGCCACTGCAGGCCCCTTGTCCTCTAAAGATGGCTGGCGGCAGAGGGGTTGCACATCAGAAGCCTCTCTTAACGGTGCTGTCATTCTTCTGAGGAGCTCCGGAGGGCAACGGTGAGTCTTCCTCCCTCTTTTTACCCCTTACAACAAGTCTGTGAGGTAGGTTATTAGGTGAGAAGGGACAGAGGCCAACCCTAGGTGAGCTGAATGGCTGAGCCGGCATTTGAACTCGGGACTCTCTGATCCATCCCACCATTACGCCATGCTGGCTTTCACACCACACTGGTATGGCTGACCCGGGCTTGAATGCGTGCCAGTGTTCCAATATGGCATCAGTTTTCCACGCCAGGGCTCACTAGAGATGCCGGTCTCCAGGTGGGGCCTGGGGATTTTCTGGAATTACAGCTCATCTCCAGACTACAGAGATCAGTTCCTCTGGGGAAAAATGGATGCTTTGGAGGGGGGACTCTATAGGGCATTGGACCCCACTGAGGTCCCTATCCTCCCCAGGCTCCATCCCCAAATCTCCAGGAATTTTCCAGCCTGGAGTTGGAAACCCAGCCTTCCAACCCCCTGCCAATAGCCAGAGGGCACTTGGAATCACTACACTCGGATTATTAATCTGAGGGATGGGCACAAACTGTCTGACGAACTAAAATTCATCATGAATTTTGGGCGGTTCGCGGTTCGCAAAGCAATGTTCGCAAACTGAAGAACCATCACGAACTTTCATAAACTTTGATGTAGTTCACGGCAGTTCGTGAGAAGCAGAAAGCCTGGGTTTAATCTCCTGCTTTCTGCTCCTCACAAAAAACAGCAGAGCTCCCCGCCACTCGCCTGTTTGGTTTAAATGCCTGGGAGCCATTTAAACCTCTGCTTTCTGCTCCCTGTGAAAATGAGGAGCAGAAAGCAGGGGTTTAAACTTTAAATGGCTCGTGAACTGATACGAACCAGTTCAGGTCGCAGACCAGCATGTTCGGTTCATGGTTCGGTTTGTGGTGCAGCGATGGACTATGAATCGGACCCAACTGCAAAAATGTGGTTCGTGCCCACTTCTAATTCAGAATACAGTAAAGGGGCCCAGCGTAGCTGCAAAGTGTATTTCCATCACCACTTGGTAACTTCAGAAGGTCCCCCACCCTGAGGACACCCAGCTCTCTAGGATACTGACGGGGCGGGTGAGCACCAAGAGAAGCACCAAGAGAAGACCAGCTTGGCTTTCCCAAGTGAGCAGCTCCAGACTAAGGGAAAGCAGTCGGGCTGTGGGTCTTTATACCCTTCCGTGGCGCCTGATTGGCCCTCTGGCATCATGTGACTTCCCAGGCCAGGAGGAGTACGGGAGTGGCAGCAAAGGCCTAGCTGGAAGGGCGTGCAGTTCCCTCCTCTGAGGGGCTGCCAATCTCCAGGGGGGCCCTGGAAACTCCTGGAATCTCCAGGTGACAGAGATCTCCAGATGACAGAGATCTCCAGATGACAGAGATCTCCAGATGACAGAGATCAGTGTCCCTGGAGGAAATGGCAGTTTTGGACTCTGCGGTGTCATACCCTGCTGAGGGGCCTCCCCTCCCCAAATCACACCCTCCTCGGGCTCCACCCCCAAATCTCCAGGCATTTCCCAATCTGGGCCTGGCAACCGTGTCCTCTGACCACCTGCCCTGGGGAGGGGGGAATGCGTAGGGTCAGGAGCAATGCTCCCTCTGAGCTGTGGAGTCTTGTGAGCAAAAATGCTACTTTGTGAGCTGCTGGCATGAAAGTTGTGAGCGAGAGATTCGGCTACTGCATCAATTACTTTGCTCCGGAGCCCTCCTTCCTGAGCTGAGGCAAAAATGTGTGAGCTGGAGGCTAAAACACTGCTAGCTCACAGTCACTCAGTTTAGCGGGAACACTGGTCAGGAGGAACTGATGTTTGAGGTGGCAGGTTCAAACCCCGTGTTCCCTCTAAGTTGAGTTAGTGTGAGCTAGCTCACAGTTTTTTAGCCTCCAGCTCACACATTTTTGTCTCAGCTCAGGAAGGAGAGCTCCAGAGCAAACTGATTGATGCAGCAGCCCAATCGCTCGCTCACAACTTTAATGCCAGGAGCTCACAACGTAGAATTTTTACTCACGAGACTCCATAGCTTAGAGGGAGCATATCAAGCCCCACAGCATCTGGGTATCAGCCAAAGAGTTTCCCATTCAGAAGATGCCGCTTTCAGGTGGACGTGAGCCCGGCAGCGTCTTTGTTCCCGAAACCCCGACCGCTGTTGGATGGAGAGTCCGTTGCACTCCCGACTGCTGAAGAAGCAAACACCGCAAAGTGACTCTTAAACAAAAAGGAAAAAGAAAAGATGAGAGTTGGGATAAAAAACCAGAGACTCGGCAATTTCTCTCCCTCTCGCTCTCTCTTTTCTGTAAATTAAACCTAATCTTGTGTTGACTGTGCTCTACAAGAAGAAATAATGAAGATTAAGATGAGATCTTATTCACTCTTGCTGAACAAAAGCCAATTAATTGCCTGGGGGATTACTGCCGGAGTCGCACCTTCGACAAGCGCAATCTGATAAGGCCTGCGGTGCCGGTCCCTGGCCCAGCTCGTTGGAGTGATAAGCCTGGGGAGGATGGCAAATTGTGCAGGGATGCGATGGAGGAGAGGAGGGCAGCCGAGCAGCAAAGATGGGGTTGAGATGCTTATTCAGAATCACCCCACGACATAGCTCTTCCTGGGCTGTGCCCCTTCAAACTGCAGGGGTGTGTGTGTGTGTTGGTGGGGTATGTTCGAATGCTCCCCCAAGTCCAAAATATGCAAAGCTGAGGCTGTAAACCTCCAAAATATCCAAAAACTGAGACTTTAATCCTGCAACAGTTCCTTGGGATTAAGTCTCCTTGAATAGAATCGGATTTATTTCCAAGCACGCCTGTTTATAGTTTGCTCCCCTACACACCAGGGAGAAGGTTAAGGTAGAACTTTTCTTTCCTGACACCCTAGCTTTCAATAAACGAGGAGCTTTCAATGGGAGTATGAGTGCTGGAAAAGTTCAAATCCTCCAGTATTGCTCCTTCTCCTGTTATGGAAATTGAATAGAATAGCTTGTTCTATGAGTTAATTTTCATCTTTCACCACTAGTTGGCAGTATGGAAATGGAAAGCTGCAAATTGCCTCTAGAGTGACATCTGGTGATAGAATGGGAACATTACAATGCAAAATAGTTAATGGGAAATGCATCTTCCACTTCTTAAGAAGACTCTTCCCTTATGTTAAACTCTTCACAATTAGGACTTAACACTTCAGGTGCATTTTCTGAACTTTTAACTAACAGAGAGTGTATTTTTCTATGAAACTCACTGAATATTTTCACATGCATTGCACTGTTCACTTAAAATTATAAAAACTATAAAATGCATTTGTAAGTAATTATCATTAGTTAGTCTGTAGACTGTCACCGTTTAATCTTGCTACTTGTGAAGCAGGGCAAAGATACCAATGTTCTACCCCCAACCACTGACAGGTGTTGTTCAGCTACCCGATGGGCTTCTCTCAAGGCTGCTGCAGTGCCGATCACTGGCTCAGTCAGTTTTCAGAGGAGTGCAGACAGATTCATTTTACGGATTGGCTTCATTTACAATCTACCCGTCTTGCAGTGACTCAAGACAGATGACAAAATGCAATCTGCGGCAACTGCTATTAGCCACGACAGGACCGCCACCTACAGAGGCAGTTTCCCCTTGGAAACCAATAGCTAGAGGGGCCAATATTAGAAGATGGCTGTTGCCTTCATACCTTGATTTGTAGACTTCCCACAGGGATTTGATTGACTGCTGCTGGAAATAGGAGATTGGACTAGAGAGCCAGTTTGGTGTAGTGGTTAGGAGCATGGACTCTAATCTGGGAGAACCAGGTTTGATTCCCCATGCTGCCACACACAGCTGCTGGGTGGCCTTGGGTCAGTCACAAGTTCGCTCAGAGCTGTTCTCTCAAGGGCAGTTCTTGAGAGAGCTCTCTCAGCCCCATCTACCTCACAGGGTGCCTGTTGTGGGGAGGGGAGGGGAAAGAGATTGCAAGCTGCTCCGGATAGTGAAGGGCAGGGTATAATTCCAATCTCCTTCTCTTTCTAGATGGGACTTGGGTCTGATCCAGCAGGACCTGTCCATGGTTCTTGTATTTACTGCCCTAGCAACTTGTTTCGTTTTAAATGGCACCCGGGATTCTCAGGAAGTTCAATTCTCCCCGTCTCTTTTGCCGCTCCTTTCAGAATCTCAAGCATTTGCAGAACGCTAAAAATAACCTCTCCATTCCATGCTCCTATCAACTCTTACAACTTTTTTTTTTTTTAAATAGACCTTTCCAGCAAAAGAGGAAATCTATAACCCTGAGAAATGGGTGACATTTAGGGAATCTGAAGACCATTTAGTCTCGAAGCCCCCTTCGCACCGGTGAAACATTTTGGAAAATTAAAAAAAACCCAACCCCGACGGAGGCACCGCACGCCCCCACCTCTGACAGACGAAAATGACTCAAAAGCAAAAAAGGGGCAAGAAAAGCGATTTTCTCTGCCTGCCGCGCTGAGGGAATTAAATCTTGTTTCTTCCGTCACCAGCCAGTGGAATAATCCAATATATTATAGCTAATGTGCATCTGGTATTTATTGCGGTGTGGTTGACCTAACAGAGTTTTATTCTCGTGCTCCGAATAAAACCATTCCAGGAGGCAAGCTGCAAACTCCAAGATCAATTACGACCCTTCCCAACACTAGAAAAATGAGTTATTCCCTCGTACGAGACAAAAAAATAATATAGAAAATAAATTAGAAAAAAGAAAAACCACCTCGGCTCTCTTGTCTCTGACTCCTGCACTGCGGATTTGACGGCGGGAGACGGAAAAGAGTTTTGAGCTCCCAGCAAGATTGCCGGCAAACACGGAGGTGATCTACACTACAGCGGTCAATTCCCTGAATGCATCGCTCGGGGTTAGAGGGGCTTTGGCGTAGCAGAAGCGCCCCAGCTCTGCATGTGGATAGCCCTGGGTTTCATGCAAGGGTCCCAGGCAATGTTCCCTCTAAGCTGAGTTAGTGTGAGCTAGCTCAGTTTTTTAGCCTCCGGCTCACGCATTTTTGTCTTAGCTCAGGAAGGATGGCTTCAGAGCAAAGTAATTTATGCAGTAGCCAAATTGCTTGCTCACAAATTTAATGCCAGTAGCTCACAAAGTAGAATATTTGCGCACAGGACTCCACAGCTTAGAGGGAACCTTGGTCCCAGGCTGTGTGAAAGACCTTTCTCTGCATGAGAGTCACTGCCATTCGGGGATCCCAATCCGGAGCTGCCTATACCCATGATCTAACTTAAAGAGCCAGTTTGGTGCCATGGTTAGGAGCGAGGACTCTAATCTGGGAGAACCGGGTTTCATTCCCCACTCTTCCACATGCAGCTGCTGGTGTGACCATGGGTCAGTCACAAGTTCTCTCAGAGCTGTTCTCTCAAGGGCAATTCTCGAAAGAGCTCTCTCAGCCCCACCTACCTCACAGGGTGTCTGTTGTGGGGAGGGGAAGAAGAAGAAGAGAAGAGAGGATTTACATCCTGCCCTTCACTCCCTAAAAGAGTCTCAGAGTGGCTTACAATCTCCCTTCCCTCCCACTCCCCACAACAATGCTCCCTCTAAGCTGTGGAGTCTTGTTAGCAAAAATTCTACCTTGGGAGCTACTGGCATTAAAGTTGTGTGAGAGAGATTTGGCTACTGCAGAAATTATTTTGCTCTGGAGACATCCTTCCTGAGGTAAGACAAATATGTCTGAGCCGGAGGCTAAAAAACTGTGAGCTAGCTCGCACTATCTCAGCTTAGAGGGAACACTGCCTGTGAGGTAATGGGGCTGAGAGAGCCTTTTTGAGGATTGCCCTTGAGAGAACAGCTCTGAAAGAACTTGTGACTGACCCAAGGTCACACCAGCAGCCGCACGTGGAGGAGTGGGGGATCAAACCCGGTTCTCCCAGGTCAGAGTCCGTACTCCTAATCAGTACACCAAACTTTCTCTCCAAACTGGGAAGGGAAAGGACCTTGTAAGCTGCTCTGAGACTCCTTCAGGTAGTAACTGGCAGGGTATGAATCCAATCTCCTCCTCCTCCTCCTCCCCTGTCACAACAAAGCCTATTGAGGGGTTTTAGGGAGAAGCCCTGGCTTAGGAGAGAGGTCCCCAACCCCCCTTTGAGCCTGCAGGGCACCTTTGGCGTTCAGATAAAATGGCTGCCACCGGAGGCAGAGGCAACCACAGATTGTCAGGGAGGGAGGTCCCCTGTCACAACTCTAATCGAAACCCATCAACATTTCAGGTAGCAGTTCTGTTTAGCGGGATGCCCTTTAAAATGAACGTGTGGTTAAAGGAGATGTCTCCTCGCATACACCCTCTGTCACACTGTGAAGATCCTTGCCAGTTTGGTGTAGTGGTTAAGTGCATGGACTCTAATCTGGGAGAACCGGGTTTGATTCCCCATTCCTCCACTTGCACCTGCTGATGTGACCTTGGGTCAGTCACAAGCTCTGGCACAGCTGTCCTGGAAAAAGAGCAGTTTCTGTCAAGCGCTCTCTCAGCCCCACCCACCTCACAGGGTGTCTGTTGTGGGGAGGGGAAAGGAGAGGAGTTTGTAAGCCGCTCTGAGACTCCCTTGGGTAGTGAAGGGCAGGGTATAAATCCAATCTCTTCCTCTTCTTCTTGCGCTGCGGTGCCATCTGCTGCAAAAGCAACAGTTTCACAAATCTGCCTGCGATCTCCGATGGCCAGTCAGAAGCCCTCCTGGGCAAAATCCCCAACTGGCCCCACCTGCTTTCTCAAAACACTTAGCGGGCCCTGGGAAAGGTGTCTGGTGTGTGTGTGGGGGGGTGGACACTGGGGAACCCTGGCTTAGGAGGTGGAGCTCCATCTTTGCGTGCAGAAGTCCCCAGGCCCAATCCTCACCATCCCCAGCTAGAGGATGCCAGGCGACCAGTCCCAGCCAGCCACACAGATGGCTTTGGAAGGGGATGCGACTGATTCGAGGAGGAGAGGTCCGTCAGTGGCTACTGGCCATGGGGAACACAGGGAACCTCCATGTTCAGAGGCAGGAGTAGACCTGTTTATCGGCCATAACAACCCAGGATGCTGGCCTTGGTGGACTACCCGTCTGACTCAGCAGAGCTGAAATATCCTTCCTTCCTTCCTTCCTTCCTGGGTTTGATTCCCCACGCCTCCACTTGCACCTGCTGGATGACCTTGGGCAAGCCGTAGTTCTGTCAGAGCTGTCCTTGAAAAACAGCAGTTTCTGTCAAGAGCTCTCTCAGCCCCGCCTACCTCACAGGGTGTCTTTTGTGGAGAGGGGAAGGGAAAGGAGTTTGTAAGCCGCTCTGAGACACCTTTGGGTAGTGAAGGGCGGGGTACAAATCCATCTCCTCCTCCTCCTCCTCCTCCTTCTGTCATACCCCGCCCCCCCACCAAAGGTGGGCTCAGGGCGGCTTACATAAAAGTTAAAACAGCTAAAACAGCTGGCGGATGTCCTCAAGGCCCTGACGCCATTCCACCAGTGCGGAGCCACCACCGAAAAGGCCTGGAGAGCCTCCACAGATGAGGCTGAGGTTCCACTTGCCCATCCGAGGAGGCGTGGGCCGGGAGTCGGCCCTGGGATGAGGCAAAGGTCTCAGGGACGGCACATCTCAGTGGCACTCTAAAGTCCCCGGATCCGATCCCAAACAATTCTGATTAAAGCGCTTCACGGAGGAGGTGCTGAGAAAGACTGCTCTCTGGCTGAGAGGCCACTGCTAGCCAGAGTGGGCGATGTAGACCAAGGGTCTGACTCGCCCTGTGTTCCTTTTCGCAGTGGTCATTTTGTGGAAAAAGAGGTGCAGGAGCTCATTAGCATAACTCATTAGCATAACTTATTTGCATATGCCACACCCCCTGACATCACCGTACGTGTGTCAGAAGGCAACACCCACCGCTCAGGCTCCACTGGACTGTTTTGGATTGCTAGCTATTGGGGGGGGGGTTGGACGTGCAGATCTGTCTTCCCAGAGGAGGGAGAGCTTGTACCTGAATAAAACTTGGTTTTAAAGGTGCCACTGGACTGTTTTGGACTGGGGGGCTGGCGGGAGCTGTGCAACTTACCTGGCTGCTTCTTGCTCTGACTGAGGGCTGCTGGGAGCAGGGGGTGGGGCTTGTTGCATGTGCCCGCCCCCTGGGCTCTTTACTGCCGGAGCTCCACTCCTGTGCGCTCCTGCAGGAAGTGACCCCTGCCCTTTTGTACACTGGACATCAGGGAGGGCCCAGAGCTGAGCAGTCTGTGGGCTGTACCGAGGCCCGAGGGCTCTCCCTGCTAGCCAGCCAGCCCTTCCAAGGTTCATGGGGCTCGTCTGGCATGGCTGGGCCTCAGCAGCACCACGTCCTTTCTGGCTCACCGGCGTTTATGTGTGGGCAGGCCACGGCATCCCATTCACTAGCCCTTTGCCCTCAGAAGAGAGCCGGCATGGTGCAGTGGTTAAGACTGGCGGATCCTAATCCGGAGAACCGGGTTCGAATCTGCGCTCCTCCGCATGAAGCCCGCTGGGTGACCTTGGGCCAGTCACAGCTCTCTCAGAGCTCTCTCAGCCCCCCCAAATAAGAATAGTTCGCCACCTAGCGGTGCGTAAGGCGCAAAAGAGTTAGTCCTTCAGGCAGCCAGACAATCTGAGGCTCTCCTGGCTATCCCGCACACAACACCGTAGGATGATTAATTGATTTATTAATCTGCCCTCAGAAGAACGGTGGCCCGGTTGCCCAAAGAACGGCGGCTCTCTCCCCTCCTGGCTCTTTTCATTCTGCCGGTGGAATAAAACAACCTTCCACGTCAACAGCCACAAAGAGACGGCGGCCTTTCCTTGCCGGAGAAGCGACGGCCTCCCTGCAGAGAGACCCGAAGCAGCAGGGAAGCAGATGGCTTCCAGACCTTTTGAACCTCCCCGATCCCAAAAGCACAGCCTCATTCTTCCTGCCATGCGGCAGCGTGGGCGAGCGTCTCGCCCGGGGCTCTGGAGAAGAAGAGCCACCCAGGAAACTGCCACAGAACGGAGGGCAGGTGCTCTCTCCCCCTAATCATCGGCTCCTTCAAAACCTTCCGCTCAGCAGGGCTTCCTCTTGCAGGGAGTTTCCCATGATGAGGATTCAGGGCTTGGAGATGTATAGCCCGATCCGCCTGCCTCTGCAGCTGCTTGGAACTGAGAAGAAATGAGCTGAAAGGGAAAAAGGCCGCGGCTCTTTGTCTCACCCCCCCCCCCCGGTCCTGATCTGTAGGGGGTTCGGCACAGGCTTAAGAGGGTCCGTTGTCTTTGAAGGAGAAAGCTCGGGAGAGGCCAGGTAATAATTCATGTCTCTGCAAGCCTACAGGTTGAGCAGGTATGGGCAGTGTTCCCTCTAAGCTGAGTTAGCGTGAGCCGGCTCACAGTTTTTTAGCCTCCGGCTCACACATTTTCAGCTCAGGAAGGAGGTCTCCAGAGCAAATTAATCTATGCAGCAGCCAAATTGCTCACTCACAACCAGGACTCATTTCCTGAAGTAGCGCACAGGAGCGGAGCTCCGGCAGTAAGGAGCCCAGGGGGCGGGCACATGGAACAAGCCCCACCCCCTGCTCCCAGCAGCCCTCAGTTGGGCCACGAGGAGCAAGAAGCAGCCAGGTAAGTTCCAGAGCCCCCCCGCAGCCCACCTTCGGGTACAAGCTCTCCCTCCTCTGTGAGGGCAGATCTGCATGTCCCCCACCCCCACAGTCCAGTGGTACCTTTAAGACCAAGTGGAGCCTGAGTGGTGAGTGTTGCCTTCTGACACACTTCCAGTGATGTCAGGGGGTGTGGCATATGCAAATAAGTTATGCTAATGAGCTCCTGCACCTCTTTTTCTACGAGATGACCCTTGCTCACAACTTTAAGGCCAGTAGCTCACAAAGTAGAATTTTTGCTCACAAGACTCCACAGCTTAGAGGGGGCATTAACCCACCCATCCAAATTGGGAGCTGAAATCAGGACTCTTCTCTCACCTTGATCCAAATATCCCCATACCGGTATTCCCTCTAAGCTGAGTTGGTGTGAGCTAGCTCACAGTGTTTTAGCCTCCGGCTCACACATTTTTGTCTTGGCTCAGGAAGGAGGGCTCCAGAGCATACTAATTTATGCAGCAGCCAAATTGCTCACTCACAACTTTAATGCCAGTAGCTCACAAAGTAGAAGTTTTGCTCACAAGACTCCACAGCTTAGAGGGAGCACTGGGTATGGGTGTGTGTGTAGTTCGTAGGAGAGGCGCAGGTTCGGCTCCAAAGAGCTCTGAGCAAAACAGGACCCAGCCACCTCCAGTTTAACAGATTTAGAGTCCAGTGGCACCTTTCAGACCAACAACATTTTATTTGAGCTATGAGCTTTCGTGTATTTGAAAAATACATTTCGTCGTACTTGAAAAAAGTGTGCCGAAGGCTCGTACCTCGAATAAAACTTTGATTGTGCCACTGGACTCTTAAATTTGTTCTGCTGCTTTCGACCAACACGGCTGGCCACCTCGATGTATCTCCAGTTTAAGAGTCTCAGGAAGGCGGTGTTGGGGAAAGACCTTTCCTTCGCCTGGGAATCACTGGCCCCCAGACGGAGCTGGATGGACCAATGGTCTGACTCCATATGGAGACTGCCATTCGGGGCTTCTGCCTGCAAAGCAGGTTATCAATCTCTCAACCACAGCCCCTCCTCACAAGGGCTGCGAGGCAGAGAGAGATTTGACTTGGAGGCACATTGGTCCAACGTCAGATCTTGGATGCAATCGCTCTCACAACACGCTTGTAGCTGCAAGTCTTGTTTATTGAGAAGTGGAAAGATTCCAAGCATGGACAGATTCTGTGTCGGAACTGACGCCCAGGTGCCAGGACCTACCCTATACTACATGCAAGACATTCCCCCTAAGTCAAACCCACCAATCAATATTCTCACTCAGCCCGCCAAAGATCCAAACCTGCCCCCCCCCGCCACTAGCCGTTACATTATCCAGACATTCCCTGCACCCAAGGTCAGGGCAGACGCTGAGATCATACGTTTCCCAGGGCCTTGTAGACTACTCCAAGCTGGTACTATGGAGCATAAGCAGACATTCTCACACACACACATTGTGACACCCTCCTTATTGGGGAGGACTAGTTTCACTTTAAAAGTTCTCTTTATTTTGTTTAACTGGGTATATTCTGCTGCCACCAGGAAATTTTAAGGATTTCCAAACCTTTATGCTTTTCCTTTTTCCTATACACTCAGCTTTCAGCTCTCTTTCTCACTGAACAACCTCAGCTGTCAGCTTCTAACTGCTTCAACACAGAACTGCTTGTCTACATCAACTGTCAACTTGTAACTAGAACTTCTGACTGACTCACATACTCATCCAACCAGATTCACTTCCAAAACCTCTCCCACTCTCTGTCAACCACCAATCATACCACACTTGCCTCTCTCAACCACTCTAGTCTATCTACCACAGCCATGCAACCAAACTTTTAAAGAGACACACACACACAAAAACAAGGAATCATTACACACATGCACACACACACCACCCCGTCTAGCTAGGAAGTTAAACAGCATGTAGATGAAAATAGGGGACTGAGTTCTTCTGAGAAAGCAATTAACCCCTGAGGCCACAGAGCCTGAGTGTAGTTATATGACAAGTGAGGCTTGAGCTTGACACAAGGTCAGCTAGCTACATGGGAGAGTGGAGATCTAAACCCAGTGCTCAAACACCTGTACCACAGGGATTGCACGTGGCCTAGAACAGGGATGATTCTAGGTTTTGAGAGCCCCAGGCAGAGCGTTCCCAGGGCCCCCTCCCCTCTTCTAACCATCCCCAGTTCCTGACACGTGCCCTCTTTCCCTCCCACCAGCACTGACCTGGATAGCCCAGGCTAGCCCGATCCCGTCAGATCTTGGAAGCGAAGCAAAGTCAGCCTTGGCTAGTATTTGGAATACGGCAAACACCTCTAAAGCATCTCTTGCCTTTAAAACAAGTCTAGCCCGCCACTTAGTGGTGCATAATTCTAAAAGAGCTAGAACTTCTGGATGCCGGGCAGTCTTAGGATCTCCTGGCTATAGAAGAAGAAGAAGAAGTAGAAGAGGAGGAGGAGGAGATTGGATTTATACCCCGCTCTTCACTACCCAAAGAATTCTCAGAGCGGTTTACAATCTCCTTTCCCTTCCCCTCCCCGCAACAGACACCCTGGGAGGTAGGTGGGGCTGAGAGGGTTCTCCCAAGAACTGCCCTTGAGAGAACAGCTCTGAGAGAACTTGTGACTGACCCAAGGTCACACCAGTAACTGCTTGCGGAGTGGGGGAATCAAACCTGGTTCACCCAAATTAGAGTCCGCGCTCTTAACCACGACACCAAACTGGCACCTAGTGGTGCAGAACACTTAAAGAGCTAGAACTTCTGCCTGCCAGACAGTCTTAGGATCTCCTGGCTATTCTACACACAATGCCATACGGCAATAATAATTACTATTCCCTGCCACCCATTCACATGCCTTCAATGCTTCCTCTAAACTGTATCCTGTGAGCAAAAATTCTCCTTTGTGAGTTGCAGGCATTAAAGTCGTGAGCCAGCGATTTGTCCGCCGCGTAAGTAAGTTTGCTCTGGAGCCCTCCTTCCTGAGCAGAGACAAAAAGGTGTGAGCCAGAGGCTAAAAAACTGTGAGCTGGCTCGCACTCACTCAGCATAGAGGGAACACCGCCTCCCTTCTGCCTACGCGCCCTTTCCCTGCCCGTTTGCAAGCTCTCCCGCTGCCTATGCTCCTTGCTGCCTGCCGCCTTTCCCCCAGTGCCAATGGGCGTTGTGTGCAGCTGGGAGCGTGCTGGAGCACTTGCAAGTAAGCGAGGGGAGGTCGACAGCAGTGGGCGCTGCCGGAAGCCCTGGCAGTGCCCCACCTCTGGGTCCGCTCATGCCGGCCCTGGCCTGGAATAGCTATTCTCCAACCTCTGCCCCCTTCTTTTGCAATTGAACGTCTCCCCCACCCCCCGCGAACCACCGAGAAGCGAAAGACATCATCCTAGGGCTGGGGACCTGCCAGAAGGGTCTCGGCCGCACTGCCTCTCTCCGGCGCCTGCTGCAGACATCGATCCCCTCTTAACCTGCCTCCCCTGGCGCCGGCACGGAATGCCACCCCCTCTCTGGACCCCAGGGAAGGCGGGGGCAACAGGAGCATCCCTCTCTAATGATGCTGGGCGAGATCGATTCTGTTCTACCTGTTTAATTATGGAGATTGGGGCTTAAAAGCTCGCTCACACCGCCCAACTTAGCTTAGAACAGCAGAGGAAATAATGAGCAAATTGCTTGGCAAGGCCGGGGGTGGGGGGGGGGGAGAGAAGCATCGGATCAGCGGTACAGAACAGAGGCACCCGGGCCGAAGTCCTTCCAAAGGCATCTTCTCTGAGCTGCGTGCTCCACCCTTACCCTTTGTTGGAGGTAGCGTCCACGTTTCAGGGGCTCAAATGAGAGCCAGTTTGGTGTCGTGGTGAAGTGCGCGGACTCTAATCTGGGAGAACCGGGTTTGATTCCCCACTCCTCCACTCGCAGCTGCTGGATGACCTTGGGCAAGCCGTAGTTTTCTCAGAGCTGTCCTTGAAAAAGAGCCGTTTCTGTCAGAGCTCTCTCAGCCCCACCTACCTCACAGGGTGTCTGTTGTGGGGAGGGGAAGGGAAGGGAGTTTGTAAGCCGCTCTGAGATACCTTTGGGTAGTGAAGGGCGGGGTATAAATCCAATCTCTTCTTTTCCTTCTCTAATCTGGGAGAACCGGGTTCGATTCCCCACTCCTCCACTCGCAGCTGCTGGATGACCTTGGGCAAGCCGTAGTTTTCTCAGAGCTGTCCTTGAAAAAGAGCCGTTTCTGTCAGAGCTCTCCCAGCCCCACCCACCTCCCAGGGTGTCTGTGGTGGGGAGGGGAAGGGAAAGGAGTTTGTAAGCCCCTTTGAGACACCTTTGGGCAGTGAAGGGTGGGGTATGAATCCGATTCTTCTTATTCAAATGCCGCTCTAAGCACATCAAACACCTGGGAACACGCCAATCACTGAGTTTCAGCAGCTCTTCCTTGCAAGGGTTGGCGGGGCAGAGAGAGAGATCAGACTGGTTCAAAGTCAGCCAGTCGCATGGCAGTGTGGGTGGGGCACTCTAACTACTACGGCACAGGGGTGGCAGGTGGGATAGTGCCACATCTGTACATGCCTGCAGGCTACTGCAAGGAAACCTCACTGCAAGAGCCAGCGTCCTGTCGTGGTTGAGTGGTCTGTAAGAGAAGGTGCAGCGTCAGATCCAAATAGCTCTGAGTGAAACAGGATCCAAACAGCTGCCACCAAAAAATTTCTTAGCACCTCCTTAGGGCACTTAGTTCTTTGAGAGCCAGGGTAGTTTAGTGGTCAGGAGTGGCAGACTTTAATGAGAGCCAGTTTGTTGTAGTGGTTAGGAGCGTGGACTCTAATCTGGGAGAGCCGGGTTTGATTCCCCACTCCTCCACTTGCAGCTGCTGGTGTGACTTTGGGTCAGTTACAAGTTCTCTCAGGGCTGTTCTCTCAAGGACAGTTCTGGAAATAGCTCTCTCAGCCCCACCCACCTCACAGGGTGCCTGTTGTGGGGAGGGGAAGGGAAAGGAGTTTGTAAGCCGCTCCGAGACTCCAAGTGAAGGGCGGGGTATAAATCCAATCCCGCCCCCCTTCTACTTCTCCTCCTTCTCCTTCTCTATCCTGTCTCTACTCTTTCCTATCCAAAGTGTACTTCTCAAATAAAGAGAGAAGTATTTCTCTTTGAAACTTGCAACGTGGCTCTGTGTAGCTTTGTAAGCTGGGCGACCTGGCAAAGTGACACTGCTGTGTCTTTAGCTTTATTTAAGCACTCTGCTGACTAGAGGTGACTGGACCAACCACACCGGTTAACCCCTCCAATATACACCACATACATGCAAAGGATGTTAAGGAAGCTCCATTGGGGCACCAGGCAGCAGTCAAGGCAAGTGGGGGAACACGCGTGCCTGCTCATGCGTAGGATCTTAAGGAAACGGGGCATACGGGAAAGGGGCCCTCCAATGTTCCCTCTAAGCTGTGGAGTCTTGTGAGCAATATTTCTACTTTGTGAGCGACTGGTCTTAAAGTTGTGAGCGAGCGATTTGGCTGCTGCATGAATTAGCTTGCTCTGGAGCCATCCCTTCCTGAGCTGACAGAAATGTGTGAGCTGGAGGCTAAAAAACTGTGAGCCAAGCTCACACTAACTCAGCTTAGAGGGAACACTGGCCCTGGCAGCCATCGCGAACAGAGCCGAAATGCTCGAGACACACACCTCCCTGGCACATGGGGGCAACTGTGCAACACCGCGGAATGTAGAAGCCTCCCTCCCCCGGGGAAGAGAGATTGCACCCTTCCTTTCCCCACCCCCCCTCCCAAGTTAGTTTATCCCCAAAGCGTGAGACTCCATTACCTTTATCATTATCTTAGCTTATGCAGCGAGGAAAGTGATTAGTGGCAATGAAATTATCCGGTTCTGGTCTTTCCGACAAGAGGGAGAAAGGAGACCAGCCGCCTGGGAGTTCAAAGGGAGAGACAAACGAACGCGCAGGACAGCCGGATCCGTGCACCGTGGCGTGGGGCTCTCCGGATGGGGAAGAGACGCATGCTCAGGCCTCATTATCTGGGTTCCTTGCAGAGAGGCTTCTCCTCTGGTGAAATCTGGAGCTCTGGCACGCACAGGATGAGGCCTTTGATGGAGCCCGACCAGTGGTTCCGGCATCGTTGGCTGACAGTGGGTCTCCCGGGTTTTCCCTTTGAACTGGAGATGCCAGAAGAGACGGAACCGGGACTTTCTGCATGCAAAACATGGATCTGTCTTTCTGCTGCCTCTGACTATCGGTCCACCAGCTCCTCTAACTAGCCGCCACCCTCCAGCGTCTCAAATGGAGGGAGGTCTTTCTCGACACAGTCCAGGTGTGATCCTTAAGCTGGAGGTGCCGGGGACAGCATCTTTTGCCTGCTAAACTCACGGTCCCCCATTGACTACGCACGGAGGAGCATAAGCGTGGGTTTGTGGTCATGACTCATGACTGCCTTTCCCTGAGATAGACCACTGGCCTGTCTCTCTGAGTGTTGTCTTTTCCAGGGGTCCTCAACATGGTGTCCCAGGGCACGATGGCATGCTATTCGGCACAAGGTATAGATAGAAGCTCTCTGTCTGGGGCAAGGGATGCTCTGTCTTCTTGGTTCTTGGGGGGGGCAACAGTGGGAGGGCTTCTAGTGTCCCGGCCCCACTGCTGGACCGCCTGAGGGCACCTGGTCTTTTTGGCCACGTTGTGACAGAGTGTTGGACTGGATGGGCCATTGGCCTGATCCAACCTTGGCTTCTCTTATGATCTTATAAGAGGGAATTGGATGAACATATGGAGCAGAGGTCTATCTGTGGCTATTAGTCACAAGGTAAAGATAGGAACTCTCGGTCTGGGGCAAGGGATGCTCTGTATTCATGATGCTTGGAGGGGGCAACAGTGGGAGGGCTCCTAGTGTCCTGGCCCCACTGCTGGACCTCCTGATGGTACCTGGTGTGACAACAAAGTGTTGGACTGGATGGACCACTGGCCTGATCCAACATTGGCTTCTCTTATGTTCTTATGAGATCTGATCTTAGGGGGCACTGGCTAATTGAATTAAAGGAATACCTGGCTCCTTCCCCGCACCTGCTGCCACTTGGGGGCCCTGGGCAGGATGGGAAGTCGGGGGGCCTTGCCAGTAAGTCAGGGGGCCTGGCCCTGAGATGCCCCGCTGTAGCCTTCTTTCCCTTGTCCACAGCCCCTCGAAGAAAGGCACCGTGCAGACTTTTCCAGGATTCCCCAGCGTCGTGCCCGAAGTCACCACGGTGCCTGCTTGCAACCAGCATTCACTTCTGACAGATTTCTAAAAGAAGACTTTCTGGAGGTGGAGAAGACCTTCTCTTCTGTCCTGGGAGCCCTGTAACCTCAAAGCTGGTTGCCAGCTCCACAGGGCACAGGCAGAATAAACTGCTCTTGACCAATTCGATCCTTTTTTGACACACACCCCCTGCTGCCATTTTTAACAAAAGCCTGTATGGTCAAAGCGATGGTATTCCCAGTAGTCACGTATGGCTGTGAGAGTTGGACCATAAGGAAGGCCGAGCGCCGAAGAATAGATTCTTTTGAACTATGGTGCTGGAGAAGACTCTTGAGAGTCCCTTGGACTGCAAGGAGATCGAATCAGTCAATCTGAAAAGAAATCAACCCTGACTGTTCCCTGGAAGGCCAGATACTGAAGCTGAAGCTCAAATGCTTTGGCCTCCAAATGAGAAGGGAGCACTCCCTGGAGAAGACCCTGATGCTGGGAAAGACTGAAGGTCAAAGAAGAAGGGGGCGGCAAAGGATGAGATGGTTAGACATTGTTATTGAGGCAACGAACATGGAATTAAGCAGACTCTGGAGGATTGTGGAAGACCGGAGGGCCTGGCGTGATGTGGTCCATGGGGTTGCGAAGAGTCGGACTCGACTGTGCTTGTGAATAGAAAACTTTTTGTATCCATTCCAGTTAATCAATCAGTATTGGCAAGGTACATTTTGATGCTGAACAAAGACCACTTTGCACATGCTCAGAGGCACTGAGGGCCCCCAAGAGACTTCTAACCACCGAGCCTCCAGTGCTCAGTCGCATACACATACCCTGCCTCCTGTGGCCTCACCTCTCTGTTTCTCCAAGGCTTGCTGAAGAGTCATTCCTGCCTTCGAGGAATGTGGGATATTAAGGAAAAGATCAAGAGTACCTCTGAACATGTGCAAAGTGTCCTTCACTGAATATCCCTTCGGAGAGAGTCAAATATTTAAAATTGAATGATGGCGTGGCTACTAACAGGGAAAATGAAGGCAGAGGGGAAAGCACTCTGTGTGTGCTCAGAGGAAATCCCATTTTTTTAAATTTGACAATTATTGGTACCCAAACTGGGGGCAAAAAGATTCTGGGTTAGAATTCTGGCTTCAGACATCCCAGGATCAGGTCTCCGTGGTCCTCGACTGCTTGGGGCACAGAGAGAGAGACACACACAGAGGCTGGTGGGGAGAAATATTAATTGCTCGGCGGGGCCGTGTTACATGCCCCATTTGAAGCGTGTTCTTGTCTGTTTTGAAACTGTGAAATGAGCCGGGGCAATCAGGAGGGGGCTTAATAACCATCCCCGTCTCTGACATTTAAATTACAGATGGCATTTTCAATTAAACAGGCACACTCGGCAGGTTTAATTTAGCTATCAGTTCTGCTCCGGTCTTTAAATGCTTTCTTTAAAAAAAAGAAGAAGAGGGGAGGGGGAGGAAGAGAGAAGAAAATCCAGCGATGCCCTGCAGATATTCCCAGCAAGTCTCCCCACAGGAGGGGAAGGGCTGGGAGGGACCAGAAGGCAGCCCTGTCGGCACTGGCAGGGGCAGGAAATCCATCCTGGCTTTAAAGTTGCCAACCTCCAGGTAGAGGCTGGAGATCTCCTGGAATTATAGCTCCTCTCCAGATGATGGAAATATTTTATATTTCAGAAGAAGAAGAAGAAGAAGAAGAAGAAGAAGAAGAAGAAGAAGAAGAGAAGAAGAAGAAGAGGAGGAGGAGGAGGAGGAGGAGGAGGAGATTGGATTTATACCCCCGCCCTTCACTTGGAGTCTCAGAGTGGCTTACAAATCCCTTCCTCTCCCCACAACAGGCACCCTGTGAGTTAGGTGGGGCTGAGAGAGCTCTTTTGAGAACTGCTCCTGAGAGAACAGCTCTGAAAGAGAAGAAGAGGAGGAGGAGGAGGAGACTGAATTTATACCCCGCCCTTCACTACCCGAAGGAGTCTCAGAGCGGCTTCCAATCTCCTTCCCTTCCTATTCCCACAACAGACACCCTGTGAGGTAGGCAGGGCTGAGAGAGCTCTCTCGAGAACCACCCTTGAGAGAACAGCTCTGAAAGAACTTGTGACTGACCCAAGGTCACACCAGCAGCCGCATGTGGAGGAGTGGGGAATCAAACCCAGTTCTCCCAGATTAGAGTCCGGGCTCCTAACCACTGCACCAAACTGGCTTCATTTACACCCCTCCTTTCTCCCCAGTGGGAAACCCAGCACATCTTACATCGTTCCCCTCTCCTCCCTTTTATCCTCACAACAATCCTGTGAGGTAGGTTAGCCTGAGAGAGCATGATGGGCTGAAGGTCACCCAGAAAGCTTCCCATGGCAGAGTGGGGATTCGTACCTGGGTCTCTCATATCCTGGTCCAGCACACGAACTGCTACATCACACTGGCTCTCAGTTCCCCTGGAGAAATTGGCTGTTTTGGAGGGTGGACTCTGCTGAGGCCCCTCCCCTCCCTAAACCCCACCCTCCCCAGGCTCCACCCTGATTGGCCACAATGTGGATCAGAACTGATTGGCCACAATGTGGGACAAGATGCTGGACTGGATGGACCCTCACTGGTTTGATCCAGCAGGGCTCTTCTGATGTTCTTATGAAGGCCTCAGCCTCTATGCCCCGTTGTTGGCCCTCCAGAGGAACCAGTAGGCCACTGTGTGAGACGGGATGCTGGACTGGATGGACCCCCAGTCTGATCCAGCAGGGCTCTTCTGATGTTCTTATGAAGGCCTCAGCCTCTATGCCCCGTTGTTGGCCCTCCAGAGGAACCAGTAGGCCACTGTGTGAGACGGGATGCTGGACTGGATGGACCCCCAGTCTGATCCAGCAGGGCTCTTCTGATGTTCTTATGAAGGCCTCAGCCTCTATGCCCCGTTGTTGGCCCTCCAGAGGAACCAGTAGGCCACTGTGTGAGACGGGATGCTGGACTGGATGGACCCCCAGTCTGATCCAGCAGGGCTCTTCTGATGTTCTTATGAAGGCCTCAGCCTCTATGCCCCGTTGTTGGCCCTCCAGAGGAACCAGTAGGCCACTGTGTGAGACGGGATGCTGGACTGGATGGACCCCCAGTCTGATCCAGCAGGGCTCTTCTTAGGTTCTTAATAACTGGCTGCCAACTCTTTGGTTCTGGAGCTTGATTGGGGAGGGCCCAGAGCACCGTCCATGTCGGGGTGGTAAGTCTAGCTTTGGAAATTCCTGGAAATTTGGGGGCACTGTCCCGAGAGGGCAGAGTTTAGGGGACAGGAGGGGGCTCAGCGGGTGTAGTTCTTTGTTTTGAGGCTCTTCTGATGTTTTTGTGGGCTTAATTTATGTGCAGTGAGGGATGTGTGTACAAGACACACACACAGACAGAGAGAATATGTTGCAGAGATGGGCAAACCAAATCCTCTCTTCAAACAATATCTATATTAATTAAAATAAAATAGGGCTGCAGGGAAAGCAGAGGGCGAACTTGCGCCTGTTTATGTGCAGCCGGGAAAGGCAGAAGCCAGCCGGCCTTCCAGGTGGATTTTAATTTTATTTCCACAAATCCATAACGTAAGGAGAGAAAAAGGAAATGATTAGAAAATTAGCATCCGGGGAGGAGGAAAAAAAAGAAAAGAAAGGGCGGGGGGGGGCACTTCATCCCCTTCCCTTTGCTAACTCTATTAAAGTTCACTGTAATTAGATTGTAAACTACTTTGGTTTACATTAATGTAAACAGAAAGACCAAATTGAATTATAGTCCAGGAAGCCCTCTCCTATCGAAGGGGGCTGTAATTAAAAGTTGTGATAAGTTGGACGGGATTCTATCTAATAACGCCCCGGAGCACTCAGGAAAGTGTGCGTCTGTATTGAAATGTAAAGAATTCTCATGCTGCATCCAACCAGGCCGGGTTATTGGGTAGATGAAATTGGGAAGACAGTAAAATACAGACTGCCTTGAGCCCCTTCGAGGAAGGCCTGGATAAAAATGTACCGGATATCTATATCTGTGCCTTTGACTTAGGTATAAAAAAATCAAAGGCACAGATCTAGAATGGGAGGGACTTGACTCAACAGCAGCACATGTGAAAGGGACCTGGGTGTTCTGGTTGATCACAAGCTAAACATGAGCCTGCAGTGCGATGTGGCTGCGAAGAAAGCTAATGCAGTCTTAGGATGCATTGACAGAAGCACTGTGTCCAGATCAAGGGAGGTGTTCATTCCGCTCTGTTCTCCTATGGTCAGGCCTCACCTGGAGTCCTGTGCCCAAAACCACATTTTAGGGAGGATGTTGACAAGCTCGAGCGTGTCCAGAAGAGGGCAACCAGGATGGTGAGAGGGTTTGAATCCAAGTCTTACGAGGAAAGGCTGAAAGAGTTGGGTCTGTTTAGCCTGGGAAAGAGAAGGCTTAGAGGGGACACGATTGCCGTCTTCAAGTATTTGAAGGGCTGTCATGTGGAAGATGGAGCAGATCTATTCTCTCTTGCTCCGGATTGCAAGACTAGATCTAATGGGTGGAAATTACAAGGGAGTCGTTACCGGCTAAATATCAGGAGAAACTTCCTAACTGTAAGAGTGGTTGAGCAGTGGAACAGACTGCCTCAGGAGGTGGTGGATGCTCCTTCGCGGGACGTTTTCTAAACGGAGGCTGGACGACCATCTTTCGGGTATGTTGTAGGGCTATCTTTCGGCTCTGCTCCTGCAGAGTGCAGGGGGTTGGACTAGATGACCTGCAAGGTCCCTTCCAACTCTAACATTCCATGACTCTATGATTCTGTGGCTATCGAGACCGAGGGACCAGTACCCTGTTTGCCACATAGTCAACCCAAAGCCCTTTGCTTCTTTGTGAAATGTTCCCCCTCCCTTCCTTCCCATAATAACCTGGGGAGACCTGGGTTCAAATTCCTACTCAGCCTATCCTAGGCAGGCCCATGGCCAGGAAAAATTTAAATCTTTAAGGGGGCAGGTAAATTACTCTGAATGCCTGTCTTTAAAGGGGGAGGCTCCCGAGCCTGTTGCTAACCCTCCCTTTCGAGGGATGGGGCAGCGAGCACGTCAGTTCCTAGGAAAAAACAGCCCAGAGGGCATTTAATTGCCTTCAGAAGGCATTTCAATGCCTTTTCCCTTCCACAGGGCAAGCAAGCTTAGAATTCACCTTCAATACATCTCCAACAACCCGCCTTTCTGCTGGCCCAGTACCACCTAGGTTATGGTCAAAAATAAGGTTTTTGGCATGGCTATTTGTGGGATGGGTTTTTTTGATTAGGGCGGCAGGGCCCCGAAATGCCCCACTGTAGCTATGGGCCTGATCCTAGGGCCAGTCGTTTGCCTTCAGCCTAGCCTACCTCAAGGGTTACCAACCTTCAGGTGGGGCCTGGAGATCTCCCTGAATTTCAGCTCATCTCCAGCCTACATAAATCAGTTCCCCTGGAGAAAATGGCTGCTTTGGAGGGTGGACTCTATGCCACGGTACCTGGCTGAGGTCCCTCCCTTCCCCGATCCCCGCCTTCCCCCAATCTCGAGGAATCTAGATTTGGTGGCCCTATCTACCTCATAGGGTTATTGTGAAGAGGGGGAAGAACCATCTGCCGTTTAGAAGGTGCGTGAGGTAAAAATATGATAGAAAAATTAATTGATCTGGCAAAACTAAATCTCATAAGTAAATTAGGCTTACGGTATGAAGAGAGCCAGTCTGGTGTAGTGGTTAAGTGCGTGGACTCTAATCTGGGGGATCCGGGTTTGATTCCCCACTCCTCCACTTGCACCTGGCAGGATGACCTTGGGCAAGCCATAGTTCTGGCACAGCTGTTCTTGAAAAAGAGCAGTTTCTGTGAAGAGCTCTCTCAGCCCCGCCTACCTCACAGGGTGTCTGTTGTGGGGAGGGGAAGGGGAAGGAGTTTGTAAGCCGCTCTGACGCAGCTTTGGGTAGTGAAGGGAGGGGTATAAATCCAAATCCAATCTCTTCTTCTCCTTCTTCTTCTAGTGGTTTCCTCGATCAATTTCATCTAGTCAATTTCAGCAAGCGAGAGGGATATTTCCCTAAATTCCGTCCACAACTTTCATAATTTTGTTAATCTTTATCATTCCCACCCCCCACGTTTAATCTCAATTGCTGGAGAAACGTCTTCAAGATCTTTGCTGATTCTACCTGAACATGTACAAACAGGATAGATGCATTATGTAAAAGTGTTTTTTAAAAGAACCCCGAATGCTTTATAAATATGCATCTTTTTGACGGGCTGAGGAAATCATCCTCATTTGAAAAGGCGCTGCAACGATGACTCTAACAAGCTCTTCCTTAATTGCCCCAAAGAAAAAAAGAGGGGGGGTGGCACCATGAATGAATCTCTGGGATGATGAGAAAATTACGCCCGAGCGTCTGAGCTTCTCTCTGGTTGTCGAAAGAGAAGAAACAAAAATTATATAGGTTGCATGTTTTGAAAGGAGCCAAACACAAAAACGAGAGCTTGTCTAATGAGGACGTGCAAAGAACTTCTCCAGTAAGAGCCCGGGATGAGTACAAAGGGAAGGGGGCTCAGAAATCTCTCTCTTCCTGGCAGCTTTTCGCTGATCCGTCCCTTCTCTCCGGCACACCTCCCACAAATCAGAAGGCTGGCCAATTAGTTCCTGTAATGGGTTCCCGGTTTCAAAGGCCTCTTCTCTCTTCACTCCTCCTCTGAAACCCTTTTCTGCTTTTGACGGAGAGTGGCAAAGCAGGGCCCATTCGTGGAGGGGAACGAACAAAAGGCTCGGCTTTGATCCGGATTCTGCAGGTGGACTTGCGGCAACACGATGGCCGGGGGCTCAGGTCCGTACCAGGATGTCTCTTCCACACAGAGGCCAGGCTTAGAATCAGACTTACCACCTAATTCTGGCAAAGAAGAAGAAGAAGAAGAAGAGGAGAGATTGGATTTATGCCCCGCCCTTCACTTGGAGTCTCAGAGCGGCTTACAAATCTCCTGTCCCTTCCCCTCCCCACAACAGACACCTTGTGAGGTAGGTGGGGCTGAGAGAGCTCTGACACAAACTGCTCTTTTTCAAGGACAGCTGTGCCAGAGCTTGTGACTGACCCAAGGTCACATCAGCAGGTGCAAGTGGAGGAGTGGGGAATCAAACCCGGTTCTCCCAGATTAGAGTCCACACACTTAACCACTACACCAAACTGGAGGACACCGATGTGCTTGGGTTCATCTTCCCACAATCCCTGGAGGAAGGACATTGATTGCACTTTCCATCTCAGTCTTTTTCCTGCCTCCGCCTGAGAGAACAGTGGATTTAGAGAGCTCCTGAGATTTTCCTTTAAGGAGCTCTCGTTGCACTTTATTCTTCTCTTTCCATGTGTGTGCATTTCTGTGTTCCTCTCTCTTTGTTTAAAAAAAACAAAATTTCGTTGTTCTTCTGGCCTCGTCTTCCCTGAGGCTGTTTGCCTTTTGCCCTCTGCTTCAGTCACAGTGATGTCTGCAGCTGAGGTCTCTGACTACGGGACCTCCACTGAGGGAGGGTTGGGGGAGTTGATCCCCAGACAGCGGAGTAGGAAATCCTGCAAATCTATTTGCCCAGTCGTCCGGACACAGCAGATCTCCTGGAGAGAGCCATAGGCCACGAATCGCCTGGCTCGATTTTTGGCACCAAAACTGTGCCTTCTACTGATCAGCCAGAATGGCTTATATCAGCCTATCAGGCCTGCTCAACACAGCCTTCTGCGGCCACTGGAACCCAGAAGAGCAGAGACACTTCTCAGGCACCAATAGGCCAGAGGAGGTCATGCAAGAAACCCACATAAATACCAAGGGTTTAAAAGGGGGATTATATTTATTTATTTTAAAAGAATTATGAAGCCAGAATGCCAGCAGGGGGTTGGGGGCTATCCAGTGTTTTGCACGGAGTGTCACATGTATGACTATCTGCCCACTGGGCAGAAGTCTTGGGTGTGTCCTCGGTGCAAGGAGCTCCTGGTTCTCAGGGAACGTGTGTGCTCCCTTGAGGCCAAGGTGGCTGACCTGGAGAAGCAGAGACAGTCAGCTAGGCACACAGAAAAGACTCTCGGGGACTTGTTAGCTACGTCCCACTCTGGATCTGGCAGCCCCGCTGCTGTCAGGGAGCATGAGGGTCTAGGGGAAACAGGGCACCATGCTGAGGATAAGGGGAATGTGCCCTCAGAAGGGACCTCTTCCCCAGCTGGTGAGCGGCTCTCCTTTTGCACCAAGGAACCATCCCTGGGCAGGGTGGGAGGGGGGCTCTTGGTAGTGGGTGATTCGATCCTTAGGCAGGTAGACAGCTGGGTGGCGAACCCGCGTACTGACCGTATGGTGACTTGCCTGCCTGGTGCGAAGGTAGCGGACATTACGCGTGTTTTAGATAGGCTGGTAGATAGTGCTGGGGAGGAGCCAGTGGTCGTGGTGCATGTCGGCACCAACGATGTGGGGAAATGCAGTCGTGAGGTCCTGGAGGAGAAATTTAGGATGCTGGGCAGGAAACTTAGGTCCAGGACCTCCAAGGTAGCCTTCTCAGAAGTGTTACCTGTTCCACGCGCAGGGCCGGAGAGACAGGCAGAGATCAGGAGTCTCAATGCGTGGATGAGACGATGGTGTAGGGGGGAAGGGTTCAGGTTTGTTAGGCACTGGGATACTTTTTGGAACAAGAGGGAGCTGTACAGGCGAGACGGTCTCCACTTGTCCCGAGAAGGAACCAGGCTGCTGGCACTTAAAATCAAAAAGGTGGCAGAGCAGCTTTTAAACTGAATATTGGGGGAAAGCCGACAGGAGATGAAAAGTCTCTGGTTCGGGTTGGCTCATCTGAGAGAGGTGAGGGGGTACCGGTTGCTTTTCTACAGGGAGGTGGATTGAAATTGTCCACAGAGGCCATGGCTGGTGACATGGACTGCCGGACAACGACTCGAGATAGCAAGAGGAAGGATGCAGGCTTAACTTGTAAGGGAAATTACAGCTGTTTCTATACAAATGCTAGAAGTGTCCGAGGTAAAATCGGGGAGTTGGAGTGCTTGGTGTCGGAGGGAAAAATAGACATTGTGGGTATTTCTGAAACTTGGTGGGATGAGGAAAATCAGTGGGACACAGTGATTCCCGGTTATATATTATATCGGAAGGATAGGGGGGGAAGGGTTGGAGGTGGGGTAGCTCTGTATGTCAGAGAGGGTATAAAGTCTAGAAAGATTGAGAGGCTAAGTGAATTGGATTCGCTTCTGGAAGTTCTATGGGTTGAAATAGGGGGGCCAAAAGGAAACTTAACACTGGGAGTTTGTTATCGCCCACCAGATCAAAAGATAGAGGAGGATTATAAAATGATGAATGCCTTAAAGATAGCAACTAGACAAAAACACTGTGTAATAATAGGTGATTTTAACTACCCACACATTGATTGGGTCAATATGTGTTCTAGCCGGGAAAAAGAGATTGAGTTTCTAGACACTCTAAATGACTGTGCTATGGAGCAGATGGTCACGGAACCTACCAGGGGAGAGGCGATCCTTGATTTGGTCCTAAGTAACACTCAAGACCTGGTGAGAGATGTAAAAGTGATTGCACCGCTTGGAAACAGTGATCATAATGTTGTTGAGTTCATCATTTGTACAAATAGAGAATTGGCCAAAAAGACTCACACAACCATTTTTAACTTTAAAAGGGGTAATTTCTCTGATATGAGGGGACACGTGGGGAGGAAACTGAAAGGAAAAGTAGAAAGGGTCAAAACAATTGGGGAAGCTTGGGATCTATTTAAAACTACGATCCTAGAAGCTCAAAAAATATATATTCCGCAGGTTAGGAAAGGCACAAACAGGTATAGGAAAAAGCCTGCATGGTTAACAAACAGAGTAATGGAGGCTGTAAAAAGTAAAAAGAATTCCTTTAAGCAGTGGAAAGCTAGTCACAGTGAGGCTGATAAAACGGAACACAGGCTATGGCAAATAAAATGCAAGTCTGAGGTCAGGCAGGCAAAAAGGGAATATGAGGAGCATATAGCAAAAAACGTAAAAACCAACAATAAAACTTTCTTCAAATACATTAGAAACAGGAAACCAGCCAGGGAGGCAGTGGGGCCCTTGGACGACCAAGGGGTAAAAGGAGTATTGAAGGATGATAGGGAAATGGCTGAGAAGCTAAATGCATTTTTTGCCTCCGTCTTCACTGTGGAAGATGAGAAGTGCTTGCCCACTCCAGAACCACTGATTTCAGGAGGGGTGTTGAAAGACCTGAGTCAGATTGAGGTGACGAGAGAGGAGGTCCTAAAACTGATAGACAACTTAAAAACTGAAAAATCACCAGGCCCAGATGGCATACATCCGAGAGTTCTGAAAGAACTCAAATGTGAACTTGTAGATCTCCTGACAAAGATATGTAATCTTTCCTTAAAATCTGCCTCCATTCCTGAGGATTGGAAGGTAGCTAATGTCACTCCCATCTTTAAAAAGGGTTCCAGAGGAGATCCGGGAAATTACAGGCCAGTCAGTCTGACGTCGATACCGGGTAAATTGGTGGAAACCATTATTAAGGAAAGAATTAGTAGGCACATAGATGAACAAAACCTATTGAGGCAGACTCAGCACGGTTTCTGTAAGGGAAGATCTTGTCTCACTAACCTGTTAGTGTTCTTTGAGGGGGTGAACAAACATGTGGACAAGGGGGATCCAATAGATATTATTTACCTTGACTTCCAGAAAGCTTTTGATAAAGTTCCTCATCAAAGGCTCCTAAGTAAGCTCAAAAATCATGGGATAGAAGGACAAGTCCTTTTATGGATCAAAAACTGGCTAGTTCATAGAAAACAGAGAGTGAGTGTAGGTGGGCAATTTTCTCAGTGGAGGGTGGTAAGCAGTGGGGTACCGCAGGGATCAGTACTTGGTCCACTGCTTTTTAACTTGTTCATTAATGATTTGGAGATGGGAGTAAGCAGTGAAGTGGCTAAATTTGCGGATGATACAAAGTTGTTCAGGGTGGTGAAAACCAGTGAGGATTGTGAGGCACTCCAAGGGGATCTGTCAAGGATGGGCGAGTGGGCGTCAACATGGCAAATGGGGTTCAATGTGGCCAAGTGCAAGGTGATGCACATTGGAGCCAAAAATCCTAAATATAAATACACATTGATGGGGTCTGAACTGGCAGAGACTGAGCAAGAGAGAGATCTTGGAGTTGTAGTGGATAACTCACTGAAAATGTCGAGACAGTGTGTGACTGCAATAAAGAAGGCCAATGCTATGCTGGGGATTATTAGGAAGGGTATTGAAAACAGATCAGCCAATATAATAATGCCCCTATATAAATCAATGGTGAGACCTCATTTGGAATACTGTGTGCAGTTCTGGGCACCACACCTTAAAAAGGATATTATAGCTTTGGAAAAAGTGCAGAAAAGGGCAACTCGAATGATAAAAGGGTTGGAACACTTTCCCTATGAGGAAAGGTTAAAGCGCTTAGGGCTCTTTAGCTTGGAGAAAAGACGACTGAGGGGTGACATGATCGAGGTTTATAAGATTATGCATGGGAAAGAGCAGGTAAAGAAAGAGGTACTTTTCTCCCTTTCTCACAATACAAGAACTCGTGGGCACTCCATGAAACTGCAGAGCGGTCGGGTTAGAACGGATAAAAGGAAGTATTTCTTCACCCAAAGAGTGATTAACACATGGAATTCACTGCCACAGGAAGTGGTGGGTGCTACAAGCATGGACGGCTTCAAAAGGGAATTAGATAAGCATATGGAGCAGAGGTCCATCAGTGGCTATTAGCCACAAGGTATAGCTAGGGGCTCTGGGGCAAGTGATGCTCTGTCTTCTTGGTGCTTGGGGGGGGGTCAACAGTGGGAGGGCTTCTAATGTCCTGGCCCCACTGCTGGACCTCCTGATGGCACTGGTATTTCTGGCCACTGTGTGACACAGAGTGTTGGACTGGATGGGCCTTTGGCCTGATCCAACATTGGCGTCTCTTATGTTCTTATGTTCTTAAAGTTTGACCCCTATAAAAACTTCCAGGGCCTTATCTATGTGCTTGACTTGGGAAGGAGGTGGACTTGACACGAAGTCTCTCCGCCCTCTTTGGCTTCAATGTCCTACAAAGAACAAACTGGGTACATGCAGTTGGCTCAAGGAAAGCAATATTATTACTTGCTAGGGGAACCCGCCCCCCACCCCTTACAATTCTTTTTTAAAAAGCACACAGAGCACTAATAAGTAATGCATACATGTAATTTTCATGCAGCGTGGAAAATTTAAATTGCAGAAATTAGTGTCGTCAGCTTGAGAGAAGTGAAATGGTTAAAATGAGCTGAAGCAGCTGAAAGTTAGTGAACAATGGCAGAATGATGGCAGAGGACAGCATAGTTGCAAAAGCCAGAGATAAGGGAAGGGGGTGGGGTGGGGAGTGAACAAGCGGAATGGCCCTTGGTTAACTGAAACACTAACAAGCGTGCATGCGCAATTAAATCATTAATGTTATTAAACATACCTTGAATACTTAAATGGCTAATCATCAGGGGTCATTTTGTAGAAAAAGAGGTGCAGGAGCACAGATCTGTCCTTGCGGAGGAGGGAGAGCTTGTACCTGAATAAAACTTGGTCTTAAAGGTGCCACTGGACTCTTTTGCATTGTTAGCTATTGGGGGGGGGACGTGCAGATCTGTCCTCGCCAAGGAGGGAGAGCTTGTACCTGAATAAAACTTGGTCTTAAAGGTGCCACTGGACTGTTTTGGATTGCTAGCTATTGGGGGGGGGGACGTGCAGATCTTTCCTCGCAGAGAAGGGAGAGCTTGTACCTGAATAAAACTTGGTCTTAAAGGTGCCACTGGACTGTTTTGGATTGCTAGCTTTGGGGGGGGGAACGTGCAGATTTGTCCTCGCGGAGGAGGCAGAGCTTGTAC
>NW_015164697.1:86864-88624 GCF_001447785.1 Gekko japonicus
AGCCTGGGGGAGGGTGGGGTTTGGGGGGGAGAGAGAGTCTATCTTCCAAAGCGGCCGTTTTGTCCAGGGGAACTCATCTCAGGAGTCTAGAGATCAGCTGGAATTCCAAGAGATCTCCGGGCCCCGCCTAGCAAACTTGTCAATCATCTGAAAACCCTATTTTACAGCAGCAAACGAAAAGCAGCATTAAAAAAAAACCCCAACCCAGTGGAAATCAGAACACAGTGCATTCCATGAAGGTGTTTCTCTGGGAAGTGGAGGATTATGTTACACAGTGGGTTTAACACGGCACAGGCGAAGGCAGAGTGGTTTCAGCAAGCCGCGGTTTATTGCATCTCCACAGGAATGCTTTACATGGGGCAACAGCCCTAACTATGTACACCTAAGCCACTCCCAGCCCCCATGCCATTGGTGAGTTCAAAAGGCCTCTAGGCCCCGGATTGGCTGGCTGCCCTCAGGGGCCAATAGTCATAATGAACATGTGATCCATGATGAGGGAGGAGGATCATGTTAAAGAGAAGCATGTTTTAGATGGATGGAAAGATTGTTAACCCTAAGTACTTCAGCCAATGAGGAAAGGGGAAGGGAATCTGCGGCCGGGGTAAGGAATAAAACTAAGCTCTGTGAAAGACTTTATGTGTTTGTCTTATACTTCCTTGGTTGCAACGAAGTAAAATAAAGGATACTCCAGACTGACGGCCTCTTTGATTTGTCTTTCCAAGAAGGGAGGTTTTTCATTCCCCACAAGCTCCAGGTTGGGAAATACTTTTGGGGGTGGAGCCTGGGGGATTACTGGGTGGGGCAGGGGGGGGAAAGTACTAATTTAGAAAGGCATTTAATGGAACAGAATTCCGGAAGGATCACTGGAGGCTGGAAGTGTGAACTCCAGGCCTTGACCGTTCCACCAGGATGCCTGGGCAGAGAGGCATTTGGTTTGTATCCATCTGAGCAAGTTGCATTGGTGGCCGCGGTTTCTTAGTAGAAGCACAAAAGCTTTTTGGAGTTGTCTTCATTTGGGGGCAGCCTGGAAACCAAGAAGCCAGGAAACGTGACGGAAGTGCGGTCAGGAAGAGGCGGACTCGCTTACCTGTCCGAGCACGGACAGCTGCAGAAGCACAGCTGGGCTGGGAAGCCAAGGAGTCAGGAGGTGGGACTTGGCCCGGGGAGCTGCCCAACCATCAATTTGGGTCACCGACAGGGGGTGTTTTCACTCCCAAGGGCAGCAGGGACCTCCCTGAAATAAAAGACAATAAACCCTCGGGGAACCTTAAAGACTATGGATGGAAAGAGATTTTTGCCGGATACAGCCCCCTCCCATAAGCTAGGGGTACACCACGATCAACTGGAAGGGGAACCAGTTGGAAAAAAAACAAACCCCAATATCTTCCCCACCATGTTTTCTATAGCCTCTCAAGGACTTGAGCGTACCAATTCCCCCTCCCTCCTTTAACTGACTCTCAACAGCTCTCTAGTTTTCATACTCCTTGGGAAAACCTCGGTTCTCATTAGGTAGTTTTCTTCATTCTTTTTTTTGCCATCAAGCCACAGCTAACTGGGTCAGTCGCAAGTTCTGTCAGAGTTGTTCTCTCAGGAGCAGTCCTTGAAAGAGCTCTCTCAGTGCCACCTACCTCACAAGGGTGTCTGTTGTGGGGAGGGGAAAAGAAAGGAGATGGCAAGCTGCTCTGAGACTCCCTTGGGTAGTGAAGGGCGGGGTATAAATCCATCCTCCTCCTCCTCCTCCTCCTCCTCCTCCTCCTCCT
>NW_015164697.1:88934-100452 GCF_001447785.1 Gekko japonicus
ATCACACCCCCCCCCCTTGGCTTCCTTCCACCTCCTCTCCTCGCCTCCTCTCCGAGACAGACGAACAGCAGGGAGAAACCTCAACTCTGACACCTCCAGATCGATAAGTGGGAGCGGGGGCCATCTAAGGCTCTCTCGCAGGCCCCCTTTCGGACTCCATCTGGCCCGCTTCCTGGGCCTCGTCGGCAAACGGGAAGATCGATTTCGAAAGGTCTCGCAGAAATAGAAATCTCTCCTTTTCTCCTCTCCAATCGGATTTGCATTTAAATATATATTTTCACTCCTCCAAGTTAGCACCTTTTTTTTTTAAGAAGTAAAAGAGGAGGGGGAGGAAGACGAGGAGGAAGAGGAGCAGTTTCCTGGCTCCTTAATTAATGGGAAGGATTTCTCTCTTTTCTCTCTCCCCTCGTTCCACACAATTCCTCCGTTATGAATAATGATTTTAGCTCATAAATGAAAATTACTTTTCTATTTAAATTGGGCAGCTTCCTTTCGGGGGAAAGGGACGATCCGGCGGCAGCTCGTGCGATATTAGCGACTTATTAATTTCAAGCAGGGCTTCTCTGAGAGAGAGAGAGAGAGAGAGAGAATAGTACTGTTCCTGGCATGTGCTAGAGAGAGAGAGAGAGAGAGAGAGAGAGAGAGAGAGAGAGAGAGAGAGAGAGAGAACGTGTTAACCCCAAAAGGACTGCAAAAGGATTTAATGTCTGTCTGATTAATTACTGTGCGAAGTTTGATGTATGGACATCGGGTTTTTATGCACAGTGGCAATAAAAGGGCAAGGGGAGGCTAAGCACCAAGAACGCTTCCCTCCTTGCAGGCCCTAGAAGGAAAGAGGAGTTCCTTCGTGGAGAGTAGGCCGGGATGTGCAAGTTCTTGGTCACTGTAAAGTCCCCAACAACCTGCTGGCAGAACGTAAAGAGGAGTAAGGTAAAGGTTTCCCTTGCTCGAAAGCCAGTTGAATCCGACTCTAGGGTTGCGGTGCTCATCTCAGTTTCCAAGCCGAAGAGCCAGCGCTGTCCAAAGACGTTTCCGTGGTCATGTGGCCGGCATGACTAAACGCCGAGGCGCACGGAACGCTGTTACCTTCCCACCGAATCAGAACCTATTTATCTACTTGCAACTTCTTGCTTTCGAACTGCTAGGTTGGCAGGAGCTGGGACCAGAGACGGGAGCTCACTCCGTCACGCGGCACACTCGGGTCTCGAACTGCTGAACGACTGACCTTCTGGCCTTCAGTTCAGTGTCTTAACCACTTGAGCCACATCTCACAAGCTTGTTGGCAGGGCTGGTTGTTGGTCTGAGCCTCTTGGGTTGACATCCTCCATGTGGGGTCTGGAGATATCCTGGAGTCACAACGTATCGCCATACTACAGAGATCAGCTCCCCCGCAGAAAAGTGCTGGTTTGGAGGGTGGACTCTATGGCATCTCCCCTCCCCACACCCCCCGCTCTCTCCCCAGCCTCCACCCTCCAAACCTCCAATCAGGGCTTTTTTTGTAGCAGGAACTCCTTTGCATGTTAGGCCACATACCCCTAATGTAGCCAATCCTAATGAGTGTCTGCTGTTAGGTGTGGCCTATTATGCTAATGAGTTCCTGCTAGGCGTGGCCAACTCAGGAGCCAGCCGGAACTCCATTCCTGTGCGTTCCTGCCCAAAAATAGCCCTGATCATACAATTATTTACAAAGTGCTGGTGGCAATTAAAATTAACTTAGATGGCACATTTTCAAGATCGATCTCTGCTTCCCAGATGTTCTCAGATGTTCGTCTGCTTATAATTTCTTGTGGCATCAGCTGGGTGTTAAAACCGCGGGCCAGGACTCTATGGCAGCGGCGGCCCCTAATTAAATGCCTGGCAGAAGAGCTCCGTCTTGCAGGCCCTGCGGAACTGTGAAAGGTCCCACAGGGCCCTGATCTTCTCCGGGAGCTTGTTCCACCAAGTAGGGGCCGCCACTGAAAAGGCCCCGGCCCTGGTAGTAGCTAGCCTGGCCTCCCTCGGGCCAGGGAGGGTCAACCGATTTTGAGACCCAGACCATAGTGCTCTCTGGGGTATATATGGGGAAAGGCAGTCCTGTCGGTATGTCAGACCCCCGCCATATTCAGGTGGTGGTGGAATATGGAGGGTCCTCATGTTCTGCAAGGGTTCAACTCGCCCCCCATCAGTGGCAGGGAAGTTAATCGGTAGCCTTTCCTCAGCCACCCCCCAGGTCCCAACCAGGCGGGTTCAACCCAGACATCGCAATCTCTTATGAGAAACGAAACCACAATTCATTATTTCAGCAGTTTTCTCTTTCCTTGTGCCACCCCCCCAATGTGTGTGTGTGTGTGTGATGTGTGTATTTTGCTGTGTTTCCCCCCACTCACTGCATGCAAATGGCATAAAGGAAGCTGGAGCAGGATCAAGGGCAGCCGTGAAAAAAGAAGGAGATCAAAACAAGTTACGCAGAGAACATCAGGAACCAAAAAGAAATGTCTCGGGGCCAAGATGGCTGAGCGCTTTAAAGGTTAAGCCTGGCATCTCTGCACAGGGATGCTCCTTTTTGCTATTGGCAGGCAAAAGCCGCTGACAGATTCATCCTCTATAAACACATCTCACCTCTGGCTGCTGCACGGATGAGGTAAGCCGTGCTATGGAGTCACCCACAGACATAGAATCATAGAATCCCAGAGTTGGAAGGGGACATACAGGCCACCTAGTCCAACTCCCCAGAGCATCCCTGACAAGGATTGGTTCAGCCGCTGCTCAAAGACTGCCAGTGAGGGGGAGCTCACCACCCTAGGCAGCCGATTCCAACTGTTGCAGAACTCTGACTGTCCAAAAGTTTCTCCTAAGATCCAGCCGGTAGCTTCCCGCCCTTAATTTAAACCCATCCTTGTGAATCCTCTCCTCTGCTGCCGACAAGAACAGCTCCCTGCCCTCCTCTAAGTGACAACCCTTCAAATACGTAAAGAGAGCAATCATATCCCCCCTCAACTTCCTCAACATCTACCCCTGAGTTATGCATCGAGTGAAGGATGCGTGGTTAAGCTGGTTTAAACATGCAGCACTGATGGGAGATCTAGAACTGAGCTACTCATTGAGTGAAGAATACACAGTTAAGCTGGTTAAAACATGCAGCGCTGACATGTGATCTAGCATGGAGTTACGTATTGAGTGAAGGATGCATGATTAAGCTGGTTTAAACATGCAGTGCTGATGTGCGATCTAGCACTGAGTTACACATCCAGTGAAGAATGCACAGTTAAGCTGACATAAACATGCAGTGCTGATGTCTGATCTAGCGCTGAGTTACACATCTAGTGAAGAATGCACAGTTAAACTGGCTTAAAAACATGTAGCGCTGATGTGTGATCTAGCACTGAGTTACACATCCAGTGAAGAATGCACAGTTAAGCCGATTTAAACATGCAGTGCTGATGTGCGATCTAGCAGTGAGTTATGCATCCACTCAAGATTACTGTTCCGAACTGTTATCAGTTTGCCCTATTATTATTACTATATACAATACTACAAATCACTATACTCTGATTGTTTCTCTTTGTTGGCATATGGGCTGATTTGTACTGTTATCTTTTCTTTTTAAAGTTATTGTTATGCCAATAAAGGTTATTGGAATTGGAACTGGAGTTATGCATCCAGTAAATACGCAGCACTGAGTTGCACATTGAGTGAAAGATGCACAGTTAAGTTGGTTTAAATATGCAGTGCTGATGTGTGACCTACTCCTGTTAAGATGGTTTAAATATGCAGCTCTTATGTGCGATCTGATCTGAACACAGATTCCGTGGCTGAGGCTCAGTAGCGTCTGGTTCACGTGTTTGGAGGCGCTGGGAAACATTGGTAGCTTTGCAGGCCGTTTTTGCCAAGTTGCAAAAGCAGGGAACTTTATTTCTTTTGTTTTTAAAAATGACAGTCTATTTCAATGTTCTATGACCCCTCTCCCATTACAGTTAGCACCACGGAATTCATAATAGGTGCAAATGGGCCTTGTGCTGCCGCCACTTGCCAGACCAGCATGATTCATTAGGCTGGAATTGTGTTGCTGGCCAGCCGGGCAGGATGGGGGGGTGTTGAGTCAATTAACGGCATAAAAGGGAGGCAAGGCTGAGCTGTGCCCTCCTTGGGGCCTGGAAGCAATCTGCCCGGCACAGGCTGCAGGGGAATAACCTCCCTTCTGCAGAAGCGCTCCGGGTTCAGCTAAAACCGGCTCTTTTTTGGTCTGCATTGTGTGTTCCCCTTCTGAGCTGCTGTTGCTTTGTCCGAGCCGGCAGACAGGAAAGCGAGGGTTGCCAATGCTTTGTGCCAGCCCCCGCGCCTGTGCCTTTCAACAAACAAACAAACAAACAAACAAACAAACAAAAAATGACCACAAAAACCTTCCACTTGCTGGTTTGTTTCGATCAAGTTGCTATTAAATGCACTGGAGCAGTGCTCCCTCTCAGCTGAGTGAGTGTGAGCTAGCTCACAGTTTTTTAGCCTCCGGCTCACACATTTTTGTCTCAGCTCCAGAAAGATGGCGCCGGACCAGTGTTCCCTCTAAGCTGAGTTAGTGTGAGCTAGCTCACAGTTCTTTAGCCTCCAGCTCACAGATTTTTTTCTTAGCTCAGGAAGGATGGCTCCATTACCAGACACTGTTAAATAAACAAAATATTGCAAGAGTGCTAATGTTTTAAGCATGTTTTTATTTTAAGTAAAAAAAAGCCCTTTGCGTTTGTGTCCTTTATAAAGTTTGTATCTCCGCTACCTGGCATTACCTTTTATGACACACGTGGTCTGGCCCAACGAGGTCTCATTTATGTCAGATCCGGCCCTCATAACAAATGAATTCAATACCCCTGCTAAGGTATGTTCAGCATCATCAGACACACGGAGGTGCCTCCAACTGAATCAAGACCCTTGGCCCTTCAAAGTCAGTCTTGTTTACTCAAACTGGCAGTGGCTTTCCAGTGTCCCAAGCTGGGGTCTTTCACATCACCTGCAACTTCATCCTTTCAACTGGAGATGCCGGGGATGGAGTCTGGGACTTCCTGCATGCCAAGCAGAGGCTCTGCCACTGAGCCACGCCCCCCCCCCCACCTTAAGCCATTCTGGGCCAGTGTTCCCTCTAAGCTGAGTGAGTGTGAGCTAGCTCACAGTTTTTTAGCCTCCGGCTCACACATTTTTGTCTTAGCTCAGGAAGGAGGGCTCCAGAGAGCATACTAACTTTTGCAGCAGCCAAACGGCTCACTCACAACTTTAATACCAGTAGCTCACCAAGTAGAGTTAACATAAGAACATAAGAACATAAGAGATGCCAATGTTGGATCAGGCCAAAGGCCCATCCAGTCCAACACTCTGTATCACACAGTGGCCAGAAATACCAGTGCCATCAGGAGGTCCACCAGTGGGGCCAGGACATTAGAAGCCCTTCCACGGTTGCCCTCCCCTCCAAGCACCAAGAATACAGAGCATCACTTGCCCCAGACATAAGAACCTAAGAGATGCCAATGCTGGATCAGGCCAAAGGCCCATCCCGCCCAACACTCTGTGTCACACAGTGGCCAGAAATACCAGTGCCATCAGGAGGTCCAGCGGTGGGGCCAGGACATTAGAAGCCCTCCCACTGTTGACCCCCCCCCCCAAGCACCAAGAAGACAGAGCATCACTTGCCCCAGAGCCCCTATCTATACCTTGTGGCTAATAGCCACTGATGGACCTCTGCTCCATATGCTTATCTAATTCCCTTTTGAAGCCGTCCATGCTTGTAGCCGCCGCCACTTCCTGTGGCAGTAGATTCCATGTGTTCATCACTCTTTGGGTGAAGAAGTACTTCCTCTTATCCGTTCTAACCCGACCGCTCAGCAATTTCATGGAGTGCCCACGAGTTCTTGTCTTGTGAGAAAGGGAGAAAAGTACCTCTTTCTCTACCTGCTCTTTCCCATGCATAATCTTATAAACCTCAATCATGTCACCCCTCAGTCGTCGTTTCTCCAAGCTAAAGAGCCCTAAGCGCTTTAACCTTTCCTCATAGGGAAAGTGTTCCAACCCCTTTATCATTCGAGTTGTCCTTTTCTGCACTTTTCCCAAAGCTATAATATCCTTTTTAAGGTGTGGTGACCAGAACTGCACACAGTATTCCAAATGAGGTCTCACCATTATGATATTGGCTGATCTGTTTTCAATACCCTTCCTAATAATCCCCAGCATAGCCTTGGCCTCCTTTATTGCAACCACACACTGTCAGATCCGGTCCTCATGACTCCACAGCTTAGAGGGAGGATTGTTCTGGGCCCGAGTTTTCTGGCACCATGTGGACCACCCAGATCACCACTCTGAGCCCGGGGTGCTCTCAGAAACCCACATCAAGACTGGGAAAGTAGTAAGTATGCGGAGAAGGGAAGGGAGGGAGGCAAGGGAGGGAGGCCTCAGCCTCTCTGCCCTGTTTGTTGGACCTCTACAGCAGAGGTGTCAAACTCATTTGTTACGAAGGCCGGCCCGGATCTGACATCAATGTTACTTTGTTGGGCCGGGCCAGGTGTGCCATTAAACTTAACACCAGGTACCGGAGATATAAACTGTAGAAAGGACTGCAGCTGGTAAGTGCCGAGTTGTTGTATTCTCACTGCAAGGCCCCATGGGCTGGGAGGTGGTGCAAAGGAAAACCCAGTTTGATGTGGAAAGCCAGTTTGGTGTAGTGGTTAAGACTGTGTACTCTAATCTGGGAGAACCGGGTTTGATTTCCCCACTCTTCCACATGCAGCTGCTGGTGTGACCTTGGGTCAGTCATAAGTTCTTTCAGAGCTGTTCTCTCATGAGCAGTTCTCCCAGAGCTCTCTCAGCCCCACCTACCTCACAGGGTGCCTGTTGTGGGGAGGGGAAGGGAAAGGAGTTTGTAAGCCACTCTGAGACTCCTTTGGGTAGTGAAGGCAGGGGCGGATTAACCATTAAGCAGACTAAGCACGTGCTTAGGGCACCAGGGCCAAAGGGGGCATCATAAAGTTGGGAAAAGGACGAATATTGGAACTTTGATACATTTAACTTGTGAAATATTAAAATAGAAGTTGTATTGCATTTTTGTAGAACTTTATGTAGCCCAAGCTTGGCTTAGTTTGTACAGTATATTGTGTTATCCTATGAATCCATTTTTGTATTGCTGCAACCTGCATTGTATATCTGGTCAGACAGGTCAACAACTAAAACGGACTGGGGGTCAGTGTGGAAAGGAGGGGGGCACCAGGATTGGTCAGTGCTGAGGGCACCAGTGAGCCTTCATCCACCCTTGAGTGAAGGGCAGGGTATAAATCCAATCTCCTCCTCCTCCTCCTTCATATGGGTGGATTGGAGAGCCAAAGGTGCACAGCTGGGCAGACGCTCCCACGCTGTTTGACTGCTGCAGAGGAGGTTGTTCTGCCATGCTGAAGCCACAATTGGAGTGGCTCCGCCCCCCTCCCAAGCAGTCTCCTGTTCCCTTCCTTTGACTAGTTGCTTGTGGGCTGCATAAGGGCCCTAATGGGCCGGTTCTGGCCCCTGGGCTTTACGCTTGACACCCCTTGCTCCAGAGGAGCTGGTTGGCAACTGTGTGAGACAGGATGCTGGACTAGATGGACCCTCACTGGTCGGATCCAGCAGGGCTCTTCTGATGTTCTTATGAAAAGGATCCGAAAGGCAGAAACACTGGCTGAGTGACCTTCCTTTGTGACGAGTGGTTCAAACCGAGGGGGGCACCTTCCCCGAACAAGGCTCCCTTCCGTTCACCCGTGAAGCGCAAAGGCATTTGAAGACAGAGCATTATTTTGCCAGTCACTTGAATTTCATTCATTCACTACAAAATGTGTTTTCAAGTTAACGAACCTGTCAGATTTTACGAGCGCCCATTTCCAGTCCCGCAAAGAGAGAGGAGAAGTAGGGGGGGGTGTTGCGTACAAAGGGCCGTGGTGGTTTGGCCAAAAGCCAGCTCACTGTAGTGCAAGATATTTTACCAGGGTGGGAGAGGCCAGGGATGTCAGCTGAGAGGCCTCAAGGTCAGGCCGTTGCCTGCCTTAAACACAAGGCCTTGCGAGATTTATGCACGTCTTAAGGCCTTTTAAGAAAAGCTGCTGCCTAGATAAGAGAGGCTAAGAATTCCACAAGAGTTCGGGGGTATGCAGCAGAGAAGCAAGTTCCCACATCCCAGTTGCAAGCCAGAGACCTCCCACTATTACAACCAATGAGAAAATGGCCACTTTGGAAGGTGGGCTCTGGGGCAGGGGCGTCAAACATGTGGCCCTGGGGCCGGATCAGCCCCCCCCCCCCCAGAGGGCTTCTATCAGAAGAAGAAGAAGAGATTGGATTTATACCCCTCCCTTCACTACCCGAAGGTGTCTCAGAGCGGCTTTCAATCTCCTTTCTCCTCCCCTCCCCACAACAGACCCCCCCCTGTGAGGTAGGTGGGGCTGTGAGAGCTCTTGACAGAAACTGCTCTTTTCCAAGAACAGCTCTTATCAGAACTACGGCTTGCCCAAGGTCATCCAGCCAGGTGCAAGTGGAGGAGTGGGGAATCACACCCGGTTTCCCCATATTAGAGTCCGCGCACTTAGCCACGACACCAAACTGGCTCTCTCTGTGGAACCGGCTGTCTTCTGCTTCTTCTTCCAGTTCTATTGCTGCTGCGTCATCGTAGGTTTGCAGCTTACAGATACACCCCTGAACAGCATGCTCAAGGTTGCAACAGCACAGACATTTTGATGCAATAATTCAGAGCGAGAGGTGTCAGTTATCAGACACTGTTAAATAAAGAAAATATTGCAAGAGTGCTAATGTCTTAAGCATGATTTTATTTTAAGTAAAAAAAACCCCTTTGTGTTTGTGTCCTTTATAAAGTTTGTATCTCCGCTACCTAGCATTACCTTTTATGACACACGTGGTCTGGCCCAACAAGGTCTCATTTATGTCAGATCCGGCCCTCGTAACAAATGAGTTCGACACCCCTGGCCTAGGGGATTATACCCCCTTGAAGTCTCTCCCCTACCCAAACCCCGCCCTCCCCAGGCTCCACCCCCAAAATCTCCAGGTGCTTCCCAGCCCGGAGCTGATGACCCAACATCCAGCATCCCTCCAGTTACGGTTATCGGCCCTCTGGCATTGAGTGCTTTGTGTTTTCATTGAATTATTTTAGAATTTTAAGTGTTTTTGATTATTCAAGAGTTTAAATGTTTTGACGTGCAGCGCCCTGGGTGGAAAGGTGGCATGAAAATGTTTTAAATAAAAAATTGAGTCATCAGGAACATTTAAGTGCAGGAAGTGGAATGAAGGCACAGATGGATCCAGGGTTGCCACTTCTGGATTGGGAAATTCCTGGAGATTTGGGGAGGGTGGAACCCAGGGAGGGTGGGCTTTGGGGAGGAGAGGGATACAATGCCATGGAGTCCATCCTCCGAACCAGCCATTTTCTCCTGGGGAACTGACCTCTGCCGTCTGGAGATCAATTGTAATAGCAGGAGAACTCCAGGCTCCACCTGGAGATTGGCAACTCTAGATGGATCCGATCCAAGCGTCGTGATCTGTGCAAACCCGATGAGAACAAGCTGGAGGGGAACAAGAAAAGCACCCCGCATTTGGAGGTGGAAACAAAAAGATCTTGGAGGAGACTCACAACATTTCTTAAGCTTATGAGTACGTTTTGTCTTCCTCTACTTCCCAGCTTTATGGTAGCTTTACGGCTGGGAGGCAGTCAATTTTTGGTTGCTGCCAGTTGACTCTTTTCATCTAAAGGATGCAGGAGGAGTCAAGCCATAAAGGACATTTCGGAAATAGATATACGCAATGCTCCCTCTAAGCTGTGGAGTCTTGTGAGCAAAAAATCCTACTTTGTGAGCTACTAGCATTAAAGTTGTGAGTGAGCAATTTGGCTCCTGCATAAATTAGTTTGCTCTGGAGCCATCCTTCCTGAGCTAAGACAAAAATGTATGAGGCGGAGGCTAAAAAACTGAGCTGGCTCTCACAGGCCCCGGTCACACGGGCCAGATAACGCGGGGGGGGGCGTGGCTATTTGCCTCGGAGCAAAATAAAGCGCGGTAGCCCCATCACACGGTCCCCTGAGTCTTCGCGCTTAGGCTGTTTGCTGGCAATCACACGGCGATGCTGGAGCATGGCAAAAAAGTGGTGCGGCAAGCGTTTCGCGTTTGTGCGCATGCGCAATTCCGCAGAGCAGCACTGCTTTCAGTTATGTGTTTGCAGGGCTTTTTTGGTAGAAAAAGCCCAGCAGGAACTCATTAGCATAACAGGACACACCCAACAGCAGAAACTCATTAGCATATTATGCCACACCCTGACAGTGTAGCTCATTAGCATATTAGGCCACACCTCATGACTTCCCTTGGCTTGCCTGGGTGCCCTGTGGCTGCGGGGAGTCTGGGCAATCTGGACCCTGGAGGGGAGGGGAGGCAGTTTAAACTTGGACAGGCCGGGGAAGGCACAGGGAGGCATTTAAATGCCTCCCCAATCCTTCCCGCCCCCCCCCCCGCCTGCCCGCCTTGGAGTCTCCGGGGAGTTGTCGCTCTGTAGGCCTTCCCTCTGTAGCTAGGCACTCAGAGGTTTTGGCTGCAGTGGGCGTGACCAACTCTGAAGCCAGCCGGAACGCCGTTCCTTTGCCCAAAAATAGCCCTGTGTGGACGGGCGCTGGATGCCACGGGATACTACGTGATCAGACGCCCACCCCTTCCCCACGTTTTCCGGATACTAGTGCACTTTCCGAGGTACTTTTTTTACTGTGCATCTTCGGCAGGACGCCACGGGTTGGCCACGGGTGCGCTACGCTTCCCAGATGTGTGTGATCGCGCCCCGAAAATCCGCCTGACATTCGTGCCTTTAGCACGGCAAATCCTCCGTGTGACCGGGGCCACAGTAACTCAGCTTAGAGGGAGCACCGGATATCACTCAACAGGGCCAGTTTCTGCAGCTCAGCGAAAGGAAACAATTAATTAGCAGAGAACTAGCCCCAAATATCCAGCACCAGCATCTCTGCTTAATAGATCTCTGAGAACAGGAATAGCAAAAATTCGGGGCATGAGATGTGGACAGTGATGATCAGCTCAGAGCAGGCGGCAGCAGGCCAGAGGGACTGAGGATCTGACCCTCTCTGTGTGGGGCAGGCACCTATGCCCTTGCCTACAGATCAGTAGCAGGGGGGGCGTGAGAAGGCACTCTGTCAACGCCCAGCACTGCTCGTTCCTCAGCCCTTGCTGGAAGGCAGAGCCCCCGCTTTCCTAAAAGATCTCCCTCGGGTGCAAACTGAGCTCTGCGAGTCATCCCCCCCCCCCCCCCCCCCCCCGCCGCCTCCTGATTCCTCATTTCCTCAGCTATCCAAATAATCCCTTGCAAAGGGGGGGGGGTTTACCCTTCTCAGAAGACACCAATTGACAAATTGCACAATGCAAATGAAGTCAATTATGCAAAGCTCAAACTCGAAGAGGCTGGCCTGCCTTTCCACTGGAGTGTTTGTCCAAGAAAGTGAAGCCACAATTATTATTTTTTTCCCGTAAAGAGCCTCCCCCCCCCC
>NW_015164697.1:100468-109468 GCF_001447785.1 Gekko japonicus
TTTCCCTTTTCCTAGGGTTTGCCCTGCAACTTGAGTCGGAATCAGTATTTCAGTCATGTTTCCCAGAACAGGAACTGGTGAAGGGTTTTCAAATATTTCTCCAGTCGGAAAACTGTCAAGCAGTAAATGGAGGAAAAGAAGGCTTTTCAAGGCAAACTTTCAAGGCAGATGTGGGCCCGGGTGAGAGACGGGGATGAACAGCAACAGAGAGAGGGAGAAGGGGGAGTGGTGGCACAGGGGATTTATCCTCTGGTTAATACACCTGATCTGAACAGAGCTGCTGTCAGTTCTAGCCCCGTGCTGGTGTGAGCTACCAGCCTTGTCCCCAGCTCACCGTCCACCCAGTTGTTCGAAAGCTTCGGCAAGTAGATAAAATGGGTATCACTCCTTAGAGAGGGTGGGCACACTAAACCCCCCCCAGTGGGGGAGGTGTTAGCCGACTAAAGGAATGTCCAGCGCGTAAGACCGAAAAGCCTAGAAAGAACTCTTCGGCATGAAGGAAGCCTGTAATGGGCCGTCCGGCCATGCGGTGGCAGTGCTGTGCTGCAACTCAAGCAGTCCGGAGAAAGCTGACGACATCAAGCCACGCCGAGGGGAAAATGCGGGTGGAACACGTCTGACCTTACAGCTGAACAAAACTCCCCGTCGGCTGCGAACGTGTGCGATTTAAAGGTTATATGTTGTCCTCCCTTACCCCTTGAATCATTGTTAGTCCCGTATGTAATGGAGTAACTGTTAATGGCTCAGAGCCAGCAAGCTCTGCAGGATTGAGCGATTAATAAATTGAAAGATTTATTTATTTATTTATTTAAGGGGGTGGGGAGTAAAAGGAGCCTGGCTGGATCAGGTCCTCCTAGCTCAGGATCCCATTTCTGACAGGGGCCGGCAAAGCGAGACACGGAGACAAACAACATCCCTTTTCATTCCCACCACAGCCACACTAGACAGGACCAGAGGCGACCAGCTGTACGGCTGAAAGAAATAGCAGTGGGTGAGAGAGAAGACACGCTTGATTTGAATTTAGGCTGCCCCACTCTTAGAGGGCCCATGGGGGCTCAGAGGTTAAGACGCTGAGCTGCAGACCGGAAGGTCGGTAGCTCGGCAGTTCGAGACCCGAGTGCCACATGATGGAGCGCGCGCCCGTCTCTGGCCCCGGCTCCCACCAACCTAGCAGTTCGAAAGCAAGAAATTGCAAGTAGATAAGCAGGCACCATGTCAGTGGGAAGGTAACAGTATTCCATGCGCCTTGACGTTCAGTCATGCCGGCCACATGACCACGGAAACGTCTTCGGACAGCGCTGGCTTTTCGGCTTGGAAAAGGAGATGAGCACTACCCCCTAGAGTCAGATTTGACTAGCTTTTGAGCAAGGGAAACCTTTACCTTTAGCTTTACCCCACCCTTGTTGGACTCTCTGTCATTCCCCCCTTGTCTCCAGGGCGTCCTGTTAGCGTTGCCAGGTCCAGGTTGGGAAACCCCTTGAGATTTGGGGATGGAGACTGGGGACGACAGGGACCTCAGTGGGGTACAGTGGAGGAGGAGGAGGAGGTTGGATTCATACCCCGCCCTTCACTCGGAGTCTCAGAGTGGCTTACAAGCTCCTTTCCCTCCCCCTCCCCACAACAGACACCCTGTGAGGCCGGTGGGGCTGAGAGAGCTCTTGGCAGAAACTGCTCTTTTTCAAGAACAGCTCTTATCAGAACTACAAGTGACCAAGGTCATCCAGCAGCTGCAAGTGGAGGAGTGGGGAATCAAACCTGCCTCTCCCAGATTAGAATCCGCGCACTTCACCACGACACCACACCCATTTTCTCCAGGGGAATTGATCTCTGTAGTCTGGAGATGAGTGGGAATTCCGGGGGATCCCCAAGTCCCAGGTTGGCACCTCTACCTCCTCCTGAACTTTTAAATTCAGCCAGGGCCAATGCTCCCTCTAAGCTGTGGAGTCTTGTGAGCAAAAATTCCACTTTGTGAGCCACTGGTCTTAAAGTTGTGAGTGAGCAATTTGGCTGCTGCATCAATTAGTGTGCTCTGGAGTCCTCCTTCCTGCGCTAAGACAAAAATGTGTGAGCCGGAAGCTAAAAAACTATGAGCTAGCTCACACTAACTCAGCTTAGAGGGAACACTGGCCAGGGCCCTCAGTTTGGAAGACCTAAGCAAGGCTGTCAATGATAGGAGTTTTTTTTTTGGGGGGGGGGTCATTAATTCATCGGGTCGCCATAAATTGGAGGTGACCCGACGGAACTTGTCACGCACACACAGTTAGACCTGCATCGTCATCCAACGCACCACAGGCGCTCTTCTTGCCACTTTTCAACACACACAAGATACCGCTTTGAGAACCCATTATTTAAAAGGACGTCCTGATTTAAAAGCATCTAAACCCAATCCTTTGATGCCCATACAGGGTTTCCAGTCTCCAGGGGGAAACTGGAGATCTCCCGGAATTACAACTGACCCCCTCAGTTTGCAGAGCTCAGTTCCCCTGGAGTAAATGGCTGCTTTGGAGGATGAACTCCTTGGCATGATAATCAGCTGAGGTCCTTTCCCTCCCCTGGTTTCCCCCCCAAATCTCCAGGAATTTCCCTGCCTGCAGTTGGCAACGCTAGGGACTGATAACCAATGCTCTACACTGTGGAGTCTTGTGAGCAAAAAATCTACTTTGTGAGCTCCTGGCATTAAAGCTGTGAGTGAGCGGTTTGGCTGCTGCATCAATTAGTCTGCTTTGGAGCCCTCCTTCCTGAGCGAAGGCGAAAATCTGTGAGCCGGAGGCTAAAAAACTGTCAGCTGGCTCACACCAACTCAGCTTAGGGGGAACATTGCGTGATAACCCAGAAGGGAGCCCGGAATTGACAGGATAGCTCTCGCCGTTCTCTGCAATATGTTTGTGGGTTCCTGCGGCTTGAAGAACCCAGAACAGTGACAGGTTAAACTGTACCTTCCCCCCTGGCTTGTTCTCTTTCTTTCCCCCCTTCCTCTTTATTTTCAAACTTCTTAACTCCTGACAGCCTCTTCCCCCCCCTCCAAAAAACAACCCCCCCTTTCCCTTTCATCAGCCTGTCTTTTCAAAGAACCCCCGACCCACCCGCTTCCTCTTTCTCTTCCTTTGTTCCTTCCCATTCAGATGTGACTGCTGAATATAGAGGAAGCCCCTTTCATATGCCAGTCTCTCGAGGATAAAACTCAGGAGTCTCAAGCGGCTTTTGTCTTAGATGTTTTAAAAAAAACAAATCACCAAACTTTCCCCAGACTGTTCTGAACTTTGGGGAGTCGATAACCTATGATTTCACCTTCCCCGTCGGCTACCTGTTCAGTTACTTCCCCTCCAGTTCCCATGAACAGTGCTCCCAAGTTTCACACGCCGTAACTCGTGGGTAGCTCTTTGTTCCAAAGACTGGTGTGTTGTTTTATTTATTCTGTTTATTCAATATATTCTCATCCCGGAAAAGACACCCAAGGCAGTCACGGTGACAACGCCAGCTGGTCTCCAAACATCTATTAAAATCAGCAGCAAAAGAGAAAAATGCGGATTTTACGGCAGCAATAAAATTATAATAAAAGCACCCAAGAATAATAACCACCAGTAATACATGACCTGATTAATCCGGTGGTTGGGGGGTGGAGTCCTGTGAACAAAAATTCTACTTTTGTGGGTTCCTGGCATTCAAGCTGTGAGCGAGCGATTTGGCTACTGCATCAATTAGTTTGCTCTGGAGCCCTCCTTCCTGAGCTAAGGCAAAAATGTGTGAGCCGGAGGCTAAAAACCTGTGAGCCAGCTCACACTAACTCAGTTTAGGGGGAACACTGGTTGGGGTGGTGGTGGTGGTGGGGTGAAGGGGCCAATTAATCCAGCCACTTAACCAAATTGAAATGAACTTTTCACCATTGGTATAAAAAACAGCAACAACCTACTGTACAGAGGCAGTAAACCTTTGGATGCCAGCGTGAAAAGGCAACCTCAGAGAAAGGCCCCCGTGCCCTGTTGGGTGACCCTCCAGGGCAACTGGTTGGCTGCTGTGTGAATCAGACACTGGATTATATCGGGTTGCCAGCTCCGGGTTGGGAGGTACCTGGAGATTTGGGGAGGGTGGGGTTTGAGGAGGGGAGGGACGGCAGCCGGCTATAATGCCGTAGAGTCCACTCTCCAAAGAAGCGGCTCTCTTTAGGGGAACTGATCTTGGCAGGTCTTTTTTCCTAGAAAAAGCCCAGCAGGAACTCATTAGCATATTAGGCCACACCCAACAGCAGAAACTCATTAGCATATTAGGCCACACCCACACCTTTCCTTGGCTTGCCCAGGCACCCTGCAGGTGTGGGGCGCCCGGACAAACCAGCTTTTGGACAGGCCATGGAGGCATTTAAATGCCTCCCCGATCCTTCCAGGGCCCCCCCTGGCCCACCCGCCTCGGAGTGGCCGGGGGGGGCACTCTCCAGGCCTTCCCACTGTAGCCACGCAGGTGCAGAAGTTTTGACTGTAGTGGGCGTGGCCAACTCTGAAGCCAGCCAGAACTCCATTCCTGTGCGTTCCTGCCCAAAAATAGCCCTGGATCTTGGTCATAGGAACATAAGGACACAAGAGAAGCCAATGTTGGATCAGGCCAGTGGCCCATCTAGTCCAACACTCTGTGTCACACAGTGGCCAAAAATACCAGGTGCCCTCAGGAGGTCCAGCAGTGGGGCCAGGACACTAGAAGCCCTCCCACTATTGCCCCCCTCAAGCACCAAGAATACAGAGCATCCCTTGCCCCAGCCTGAGAGTTCCCATCTATGCCTTGTGGCTAATAGCCACTGATGGACCTCTGCTCCAGATGTTTATCCAATTCCCTCTTGAAGCCATCCATGCTTTTAGCCACCACCACCTTCTGTGGCAGTGAATTCCATGTATTCCTCACTCTTTGGGTGAAGAAATACTTCCTTTTATCCGTTCTGACCCGACTGTTCAGCAATTTCATGGAGTGCCCACGAGTTCTTGTATTGTGAGAAAGGGAGAAAAGTACTTCTTTCTCAACCTGCTCTATCCCATGCATAATCTTATAAACCTCGATCATCTCACCCCTCAGTCGTTGTTTCTCCAAGCTAAAGAGCCCCAAGCACTTTAACCTTTCTTCGTAGGGAAATTGTTCACAGGGAGGAAAGTGTTCCAACTCTTTGATCATTCGAGTTGCCCTTTTCTGCACTTTCCCCAATGCTATAATATCCTTTTCGTGGTGTGGTGACCAGAATTGTACACAGTATCTGGGACTGTGCTGCGAGCAGGCCTTTCAAATGGCAGGTCCAGACCGGTCCAGAGTTCAATGATCAGATTGGGATTTGCCGTAACCCCCTTCCAGTAATCCCCTTAATCCTTATTTGTCCCTGTAATCAAGTTTTAAGGATTTCCCTCGCTGAAATCCATTGCTAGCCTCATTAAGATTATCAGAGTCTGGGGGTTGGGGACCTGACTATTATCACGTGGTTCAGTGCCAAATGTCACGATTGCTCCGATTCGGTTTGAAAACTCCCTTTTCTGACATGGGGTTGGATCCTGCAGAGCCATTCTGCTAGCAGGGGTTCCACTTCCCACTTCCCACCAGCCTAACTTTGACACATCATGCTCAGAAATCACAGAAACAGACCTGTTGGAAACACCAATGGGCAAAATGGAAAGAGGAACATTTGAAAATGCAAGGAAATGCAGGGGGCTTTCTTGGTAGACTTGGGCTACCTGATGCCCTTTTTAAGGTGCCCGCTGCACAGAACACCTGCTGTCAATAATAATTAAAAACAATATTTTAAACACTATAGGCATATTCTTTGGCCTTGGGGTTCTCCCGGGTCACTTGGCAAACAGCTGTTGAAACCCAGAGAAGAGTTTCCAAAGTATCTTGCAACATGGCTTTGGAAGGGTCCGTCGTTTAAAGAATAAAGGAGGCAAAGATGAGATTTCCTTTACTTTGTAATAGCATTTCTACGACTGCTTCAGTGTTCGAAGCACCTCATTAGTAACATCCTGTTGTAATCATTACCACACCCCTGCAGGGTAGACCAGTATTATCACCCCCCCTATGGAAGATGGGGGTGCCGAGTGAATTCAGTTAGTGGCAGAGGCAAAATTTGAAACGGGGGTCTTCCACAGCCCATTCTCTGTCCTGTTCTAGTTCAAGATTCCTTTCTGCCTCTAGAATTTTGCTCTGCCCTGCATTCTACAGCTCCTCACTTCCAGTTTAACTAAAGAAAGTTCTAGAACCAGTGTAGTGTAGTGGTTAAGAGTGTTGGACTACTGTCTGGGAGACCCAGGTTCGAATCCTCACGGGTGCCATGGAAACTCACTGGGTGACCTTGGGCCGGTCACACTCTTTTGGCCTCACCTACCTCATAGGGTTGTTGCGAGGATAAAATGGAGGGGAGGAGAATCATGTAATTTTTGTTTTTTGACATGACTGTACATATGATTTCATTAAGGCTATTTTTGCATGTGCCGATACAATGGCGTGCGCAAAGGCAATGTTTCTGCTGCAGAGGCATTTGCACCCACATGGTAGCTTTCCTCACATTTTCTTTACCCCAGCTCCCCTACAGCGGCCCTCCACGCTATCTGAGAGCTTTTTTTTTTTTTTAAACCCAGTGATTGACTTATCACTATAGCTTAAAATCGGGAACTGACGTAATTGCTATAGCGATTAATATGGCAATTACTGATATTTTAAAAGCCTGGAAAAGATGATATTTTTAAAAAGAGAGAGATCTGTTTGAGTGCATTTGCGGCCGTGTTGTTACCGAGGTTCTTTGATGCATGCAAGAGTTTTCCTACAGCCTTTTGGGAGTCATAGTACCCCCCCCGCATGCATAATTTAATTAGTGGACCTGACTACCCAGGATCTTGGGGGGAATCAATTTTACCTACTGCAAGAACGCACGAACAATTTGAAGGGCGGAAGGAAATGGAATGGAAACATGACAGCTGGCACACAGCCGCAAAGCTGTCCAGCAGCCGACTGAGACGGACTACAGCGGGGTCCGCAACCTTTTTGGGTCTGCGGGCACCTTTGGAATTCTGACACGGATTGTTGGGCGTTGTGGGATTCTGGGACCCCAGGACTATTTCCCTGCGGCCCTCCCATTCCCCTTTAGTTCTTAGAAGAGCCAGTTTGGTATAGTGGTTAAGTGCGCAGACTCTAATCTGGGAGAAGCGGGTTTGATTCCCCACTCCTCCACTTGCAGCTGCTGGATGACCTTGGGCAAGCCATAGTTCTGGCAGAGCTGTTCTTGAAAAAGAGCCATTTTTGTCAGAGCTCTCTCGGTCCCACCTACCTCACAGGGTGTCTGTTGTGGGGAGGGGAAGGGGAAGGAGTTTGTAAGCCGCTCTGAGACCCCTTTGGGTAGTGAAGGGTGGGGTGTAAATCCAATCTCCTCCTCCTCCTTCTTCTTCATTGGGTGGAGACTGGCAAGGGACTGAATCAATAGAGAAAAAGACCACAGTTCTTAAACAAAACCAGTTTATTGCAATATAAGCTTCTTAAAGACAGAAAGCACTTTAGCACTTACAGATCTTTTAGGATAAAAACCTAACCCTTTCATATTCAGCAGAGAAATACTTCAACACAAGCATAGTGCACTAGTATGAAATACGGAGCACCCTGGTCTAGTTGAGAAGAGCTCACAGAGAGCTGATTGATGACCGGCCCAGAGCAACGAGACGTCTTCAACAATTTATACCCTCAGTACCTGCATGGATGACGTAAGGTTAACACGCTTTTAGCAGAAGAATACCGAAATAAAGAGAACAATTTTCACCCTGAACTCGTGCCCTAGTTACGCTAGACAGTCAAGGATGTTATGTGTCAAAATAAAGAGTCACAAAGATCATATCAAGGATCATTCTAAGAATCTCAGCGCCTTCAGCAAATAAACTTAATGTTTAAACTTTATGGTGACCTTATTGGAAGCACAGACACCTGCTTCAGCAAGTATGTCGTAGGTCAGAAGCTACAAACCTTCTCACGAGGAGTCTTTGACACAGTGTGAGGGTGAAATGATAGACCCAGAGAAATGTAAGTAGGGTTGCCAGCCTCCAGGTGGGGCCTGGAGATCTCCCGCTTTTACAACTGATCCCCACCTGACAGAGATCAGCTTCCCTGGAGAAAACGGCTGCTTTGAGTGGTGGACTCTGTGGCACTGGACTGGGCTGTGGCCCCTCCCTTCCCCAAATGCTGCACTCTCCCGGATCCACCCTCCCAAAGTCTCCAGGTATTTCCCAACCCAGACCTGGCAACCCTAAATGTAAACTCTTCTTTTTAGAGCAGAGCGCCTTGTCAGGCTAGAGAGGGGCTTGGTGATGCTAGCTAAGCCTGCAAAGCATTATGGGAGAGGAGCCAGACAAAGAGGCCGTGGCTAATCCAGGCTGTTACACAGAAACACCCCCAGGCTCGCTAAGAATCCTGCCACAGTGGGCACGGCCGCAACACGGCTGCAGCAGCAGGAGATGCAGCGACCCACAAAATGGCCGCCGCCACATCTCCGCTTCAGTCGCCCTGTGAAGAGTGAAGACCCTCGTGCTGCGGTGGCAGCTGCTGCCAAAGCAACCTTCTAACACATCTGCACAGCCCATCAAATCTCCAATGGCCAGCCAGAAGCCTTGCTCAGCAAAAGCCCCCCCCTTCCTAAAAATACTTGGTGGCGATGTTCCCTCTAAGCTGTGGAGTCTTGTGAACAAAAATTCTACTTTGTGAGCGACTGGCATTAAAGTTGTGAGCGAGCGATTTGGCTGCTGCATAAATGAGTTTGCTCTGGAGCCCTCCTTCCTGAGCCAAGACAGAAATGTGTGAGTCGGAGGCTAAGAAACTGTGAGCTAGCTCACACTCACTCAGCTTAGAGGGAACACTGCTGGGTGGCACCAGGAGAGGTGGCAGCAGGGGCGATGGGGCCCATAGGCACCAAGTTGGGGACACTTGGACTACAGACAGGTGAACAGACCTGAGGCTTGGCTTGTGAAGAAGAGGAGGAGGAGGAGGAGGAGGAGGAGG
>NW_015164697.1:109577-128010 GCF_001447785.1 Gekko japonicus
GGGGGGGGAAACGTGCAGATCTGTCCTCGCAGAGGAGGGAGAGCTTGTACCTGAATAAAACTTGGTCTTAAAGGTGCCACTGGACTGTTTTGGGCCGGGGGGCTGGGGGGGTTCTGCAACTTACCTGGCTGCTTCTTGCTCTGGCTGAGGGCTGCTGGGAGCAGGGGGTGGGGCTTGTTGCATGTGCCCACCCCCTGGGCTCTTTACTGCCGGAGCTCCGCACCTGTGCGCTCCCGCAGGAAATGACCCCTGGATTTATACCCTGTCCTTCACTCGGAGTCTCAGGCTGCGATCATACGCACAATTAGATCCACCATAGGTGCAAATGCTGGGTGGATTTAAAGGGCGCTATCAGACAACAACATCTGGGAAGTGCCCCGCAGCTGCCGGCAACCCGTTCTGCTCCACCACAGAAGTGGAGTTAAAGGACAACGGGGGGAAATCTGGTAGAAAACGGGTTGCAACGGGCCATGGATGGACTTTCCCATGTCTGATCACTCCGGCGCGCTCTCATGGCGTCGGGATGGTCTGATCAGGCCATCCTGGCTCTGTGCCATTGTCCCTATGCCCCCAAGCAGTATGTGCATCGTCACAAACTCCATAGGGAGTCCACAGTGCAGAGATGCAATTCATTGATTCCTCGTTTAAGCGCATCGGAAACAAATGGCGACCCCCTCCGACTCCCCCGTGGTTGCGTCTGATCACGCAGTGGCGGGCTATGCCCACAGCTTCCAAGGACTGTGGGATTGTGCAACTGCGGGTCAAATTCCTCCGGAGGAAATAGCGTTGCTTACCCCCCCCCCCCGATAGCCCACCTAAACCCTCCCCTTTTTTTCCTGGCACATGTGACCGCAACCTCAGAGCAGCTTACAAACTCCTTTCCCTTCCCCTCCCCACAACAGACACCCTGTGAGGTAGAAGAAGAAGAAGAGACTGGATTTATACCCCGCCCTTCACTACCCAAAGGTGCCTCAGAGCGGCTTACAAACTCCTTTCCCTTCCCCTCCCCACAACAGACACCCTGTGAGGTCGGTGAGGCTGAGAGAGCTCTGACAGAAACGGCTCTTTTTCAAGAACAGCTCTTGTCAGAACTATGGCTTGTCCAAGGTCATCCAGCAGCTGCAGGTGGAGGAGTGGGGAATCAAACCCGGTTCTTCCAGATCAGAGTCCGTGCACTTAACCACTGCTCCAAACTGAATGCTCATAGCTGTAGAATGCTGTACGCCGCAAGGTTCGTGACACCCCTAACACACAGTGCTTGGTACAAAATCTGGAAAGAAAAATAAACCAGATTGCTAATGCATCGGATCACACTTTGGAAACTGAAATGAATATCGCATCCACTCCAAAAACAGGGGAGAAGTTGGAGTGGGGGAATTTTGGAAGCATCCCTACAAGAATGAGCAATTTCAAAGGGCGTTCAAAACGGGCCCTTTGGCACGGCTAACACAGCTCCTTGACTCTTACAGATTTCTGTGCGGTGGGAGCTGGTTCAAGAACTAAAGTACATTGATCTGCAAGGCTGCTAGCTTCGGTAGCCGAGACGGCAGAGCCCAGAGACGACAAACGAATAGGTCAGGGGATATTAGGCGTCCCAGAGCATCAAAGCAGAACCTGAAAGCCGAATTTCCGCTGATTTTAATAACCGCTCGGAGGGCATTTCGGGATTGTCTTGTTTTGCGACAGCTGGAAGTATGAGCTGTTCCGCCACCCCCCAAAAAACCCTTTTATGGCACAGATAGATGTTTTAATCTGTTTTAAATGGGCTTCCCCCCCCCAGCAAAAGCCTCTGACACAGACTCTCATTACAATAATGCCTTAATGCAGGAAGAGGGGGGGGGGAAACCCATTCACACAATTAGGATAAAAATCTGAGATTTTCCTCTTTACAAAAGCTGGTTTCAACCAGCACAGCGGGGCCTCAGTTAGACAGCAGCTTCACATAGGACAGACTCTGGGAAATTACCGCTTCTTGGCAGAAAACTACTTAGGCCTGCGTTCTGCCACAGATATTCAAGAGGCTGCTGTCGAGAGCAGTCTTTACGGGGTCAGGCTGCTGGGTCAAGCATCCAGGGTGGCACAGATGATAGGTTGACAGGTTCCCCTTGGCCACCCGTGGGGAATGGCAGGGAAGGGTTGCCAGATCCAGGTTGGGAAACTCCTGGGGATTTGGGGGTGGAGCCTGGGGAGGACAGGGACCCCAGTTGGGGTATAATACCATAGAGTCCACCTTCTGAAGCCTCCATTTTCTGCAGGGGAACTGATCTTTGCAGTCTGGAGATGAGCTGGAATTCCAGGGGATCCCCAGGTCCCACCTGGAGGCTGACAACCCTAGATGGTATGACACCCGTGTCCCCTCTAAGCTGAGTGAGTGTGAGCTAGCTCACAGTTCTTTAGCCTCTGGCTCACACATTTTTGTCTTAGCTCAGGAAGGAGGGCTCCAGAGCCAACTGATTGATGCAGCAGTCAAATCGCTCGCTCACAGCTTTAATGACAGTAGCTCGCAACGTAGAATTCTTGCTCACAAGATTCCACAGCTTAGAGGGAGCACTGTATGACACCCATCTTCGTTTCTGGATCAAGGCCTCCTAATCACACCCACCCACCGGCCTGTACAGCAGGAGATTCTGCTTTTATGGAAGGGTTGAGCTCAGGAATAGGGAATGTGTGGAAAGAGCCTATGTGGTGTAGTCGCTGGATTTGATTCCCCACTTCTCCACATGCAGCCGCTCGGTTTGATCCCCCACTTCTCCATGTGCAGCTGCTGGATTTGATTCCCCACTCGTCCACATGCAGCTGCTGTGTTTGATTCCCCACTCCTCCACATGCAGCTGCTGTGTTTGATTCCCCACTCCTCCACATGCAGCTGCTGTGTTTGATTCCCCACTCCTCCACATGCAACCACTGGGTTTGATTCCCCACTTCTCCACATGCAGCCGCTGGGTTTGATTCTCCACTCCCCCACATGCAGCTTCTCTGCCCCACCTACCTCACAGGGTGTCTGTTGTGGGGAGGGGAAGGGAAAAGAGTCTGTAATGTATCCATCTCCTCCGACCGCGTGCGCGGCTAGGTCGCCACGCGGTCATGCAAAGCGGCTGAGCTTCGCTCCCAGGAACAATGGGCCAAGCGGATCCTAGCCCGCACCAATAGGAGGGTTAGGCTCCCAGCCGAGAGCCCATGGAACTCTCCGCCACTATAATGACCAATCACTTGTGTGTGTTTTGGGTGTGGGATTGTTGCACATATAAACCGGCCTGCGAGCCGGTTCTAGTTGCCGTGTTCCAAACTAAATAAAAGTATGAGAGCTTGAAATCGCTAGTAAGTCTCAGTACTTTTCAGAGTCTGTAAGTCATTCTGAGACGCCGAGTATAAATCCAATCTCTTCTTCTTCTTCTAACATTTCGGCTAAGCCATATGGAAGTTAAAATCCAATACCTCCGGGTGTAAGTTAGGGATCCCAAGTCCCCCCAGGGGGCGGGGAAACCTCCGCCCCAGAGGCCCGTTCCCCGGCGGCGCCGGATCGGGCCCCGGGGGGAACTCCTCCCCGACATGTGCGTCACCCAGAAGTGACGCGGGCACGCCGGGGGCGGGGCCACAGCCATACAAGGGAAAACTCTATGGTTTTCCCTTGTATGGTCGTGGCCCTGCCCCCAGCGTGCCCGGCGTCATAACGTCACTTCCTGGTGATGTGTGTGCGGCGTGCGCGCGCTCTCCGGGATCCACCCGGGAGTCCCCCGCTGCCAAGGTAATTTCCACTTGGCAACCCTAAGTGCCGCCCAATGCAGAGTTACTCCACTGAATAAATAGGCTCAGACTGGAGCAACTCTGCATATGATTGCGTTGCGAGTGAGTCAGTGAGGCCCTAGAGTTGCCAACATCCAGGGGGAAGTTGGAGAACTGCCGGAATTACTATTGACTTCCACTGCCCCTAGGGAAAAAACGTCAACTTCAGAGGGCAAACTCTATGGTACACCACGGATACTCTGGGAAATCGCTCCCCAGACTCCTCCCTCTATAGGCACTGCGTGCGAATCTCCAGGAATTTCCCAGGCCAGAGATGGCAACCCTTTGAAGCCCGGACGAGCTTCCTCTCTCTAAGGATGCAATTTCCCTAATATGCCCTGTCATGATCTGGGCTGTGCCACCAGAGGCCTACTAGGCCCCGGGAGCCTGGCTAGCAGTAGGGGAGGCTGGGCCTACAAACCCCAGAAGGCCTTGGGAAGTTTTGGCACCCATTTTGACCAAACTGGTGCAATAGAAAAAGCTGTTCTTCTTCCCAGGGAACAGGCCCAGAAGTAGGCTTCCCAAGTCCCCCCCGGGGGGGGGGGCGGAAAAACCCCCGCCCCAGAGGCCCGTTCCCTGACGCCGGGGAATCGGCCCCCGGGGGGAACCCCGCCCCAGCGTGCATGTCACAGGGAAGTGACATTATGACGCCGGGCACGCTGGGAGCGGGGCCACAGCCCGCGCGTGTGCACCTGACGCCGGCCGGGAGCCCCCCACTCCCGGCAAAAATCAACTTGGCAACCCTACCCACAAGGGAGGCTGCTGTGGGGAAGAAACCCTCATCCTGAGGGCAGGGTGAGCAGTGTAAGGCCACTGCAGATAGTGAGCTAGGGACAGTATATATTTAGACACTTTAGGGCATTTGATTTCTTTTCTTTTCTTTTCACCCACTTACTGTTATTGTTCTGCACCTTGTTTGTTTGACCTCCTATAAAATAAACTATTTTCACTGTTCACTCTGCCTGGTCCTCACGCCTATTATTTGGCCAAAAGGGAGGTCTGAAGGTCTTGGGAGGGTGCTCTGGGCCTTCTCAAGGGATTCTAAATCCAGAGTGGTGGCAGCGTCAGGTGACACCCCACCTGAGCCGTGACATGCCCTGATCCTTGAAACATGTTCCGGAACCGGTGGGAGCTGCTGCCCTCCCCACCCCCTGCAAAAACCCTGATTCTGAACAGCCTCAATGTCAACGCCCCCCCCCCCAAACTCTCAGTACCCGTCTCCTGTCTCATTACGGCCCGTCAGAACCGTGTGTCTTCTCAATAGGAACAGCCTGCTCATTGTCTGCAACCTGTCAGCCTCCGTGAAAGAGTGGATTTTGGCTGTCTCTCTAATGTGTTTTGTCTCGCACCAAAAGTTTAATTGAAAGAGTCCTGAGAGAGAAGACGCAAGACTACTTTGTTTTTTGGAGGGGTGCATTCTGGTGTCGTCTCCAGTCGATGCAACGTTTTGGTTAGCAATTGCGCGTGCACACTTTTTGGTTCAGGAGAAAGCATAGGTTGTAAGCATCCTCTCTGGGTATGAAAAACCACCTCTCTCCCAAGGGTTTTGTACGGTTTGCTAGCCAAACACTGCTTGCTTAGTGGTCTTTGAGGGCTGGGGGCTACCAAACACACTAGAACTGCCTGGAAAGATACAGCTCTGGCAGGTGAAATGCCGCTAGCAGTGGAGAAAGAAGTCTAAAATGCTCCATCTGGCTGGAATGAAAGAGCCCTGGAGATGCTTCCCGGACCAGTGGACGCTTTGTGGTAACTGAACTTCGTCCTTTAAAGAGTAGCCGACACCCATGCACATTTCCCCAAAAATTTGTTTCCAAAACTTTCATTCATTTTGGCTACATTCCTTGCTTTTCCCATTCAGTTTTCACAACCATTTCTGTTTATTTCAACAAGAAAGCTTTCATGCCAATTCCCCCTTCTGCTACTCCTGTGTTCCATCTCCCCTCCCTCCTTCCGACTTTCTCTTGTGTCTTAAGGTATTCCATTTTGCTGATGGGAAAGCTTCAATGTCAGTTTCATTATCTCTTTACCCCCCCCCCCCAGATATTATAAAACCAAATTTAGAGACATTCTACATGCAGAATGAAGTGCTAAACGTTGGGGGTATGCGAATGGGAGATGTTTTGGAACTCACCTGCTTGTAAAAAGTTCCTTGCAGTACCTGGACTCTTCCTCCCGCCAAGAAATCCAGCAAGTTCTGAGTCTATGCCAACAGACTGTGAACTAATTGATTGTGTATGTGGGGTGCCCAACTTAAGGAAAATATGCATTGCAAGCAAGCAATGTTCAATTTTTTCAGACACATTAAGAACATAAAAACACCAGAAAAGCCTTGCTGGATCAGACCAGTGGTCCATCTAGTCCAGCCTCCTATCTCACACAGTGGTCCAACAGTTCCTCTAGAGGGCCAACAACAGGGCAGAGAGGCCGAGGCCTTCCCCTGATAAGAACACCAGAAGAGCCCTGCTGGATCAGACCAGTGAGGGTCCCTCTAGTCCAGCCTCCTGCCTCACACAGGGGCCAGCCAGTCCCACATTCCTGTAGCAGTGAGTCCCACAAGTTAATGCCACTCTGTGAGAAGAAACCCTTCCCTTTGTCTACCCAGGATCTATTGTCTGTCCAGTTTGGTGAGCCAGTTTGGTGTCGTGGTTAAGTGCGCGGACTCTAATCTGGGAGAACCGGGTTTGATTCCCCACTCCTCCACTTGCAGCTGCTGGATGACCTTGGCCAAGCCGTAGTTCTGATAAGCGCTGTTCTTGAAAAAGAGCAGTTTGTGTCAGAGCTCTCTCAGCCCCACCTGCCTCACAGGGTGTCTGTTGTGGGGAGGGGGAGGGGAAGGAGATTTTAAGCCGCTCTGAGACTCCCTTGGGTAGTGAAGGGCGAGGTATAAATCCAATCTCTTCTTCTTCTCCACTTCACCGGGTGCCACTGAATTCTAGCACTGTAGGAGAAGGGAGAAAAGTTCCCCTTACTTTCTCTGTGCTATGCACGCAAAGAGTTCGAGTGAGTCCCCTTGAAGAAGCAGAAAGCTCCGATTATCACAACGGGAGACAAAAGCTTTTCTCCTCCGCCTCAAGGATGGTGACAGCGGTGCCACAGCCGGAGCGGGAGTGCGGTGAAACTGTTGGCCTAACAGAGATAAATCTGCCAAGCAAGGACAAGCGCTCTTAATGAGGTTGTTTTAATTGCATTATTATGCATTTTAGACCACTGAGAGACGGTGCGTCCGTACACAAACACCATGTCCAGGTGTGCGCTGTGCTGCCAGCGAGCGATATTTAAAGGGTAATTTGCTGGAGACAATGCATTGCAGGGCATGATCAATACCCTCTGGGGTTCCTATTATGGGGAGTCACGTGCGCACCTTCAAAGGCCTCTGGATGGGCCCCCTAAATATCAAAACAAAGGCAGCTGATTGCAATTAGGAGTTTCTAAAAACTGTTCCAGAGAGACAAGTCGGGCGCTGGCGCTGACGAGAGACCGGCTTGGCGAAACTAAAACTCTGCAGGATCCTCTCGTCTCCCCTCCCCGCTTTGAGTTTAGGAATTGGAAGCCAGGTTGCCATCGTCCAGGTGGGGCCTGGAGATCTCCCGGAATCCCAACCGATTGCCAGACAACAGAGCTCAGTTCCCCGAGAGGACACGGCAGCTTTGGAGGGTGGACTGTGTGGTGGAGGTTCCTCCCCACCCCAAACGCAGCCCTCCCCCAGGCTCCATCCTGAAACCACCGGGAACTTCCACACCCCGAGTTGCCAACCCAAGGGGGTAGGAAAGTGAGAGAGGGGAACAGAATATTCTACTGAGAAGAGGACTCGCCAGCTGGACACCTTCATCTTGACACCGACCCCTGATGGAACTGGTCCTCCCGAGAGCCCCCGTGTTTTTAAGGGGAGGGGTGGTGGCTCAGTGGCAGAATATCTGCTTAGCACGCAGAAGGTTGCCGGTTCTATCCCTGGCATGCCCAGTTAAGGACCAGGTAAAAGGCGATGGCCTCCGCCTGCCCTTAGTTTGAGTCGACAATAGAACTCTGATCGACTGAGGCTCTGATTCAGTATCAATTTTATTTTATTTATTGAATTGCATTTTTGAATCACCTGATCCCCACAACGGTGGGGCTCCAGGTGATGTACAGCTTTAAAACAATAACACCATCAAACCACCATCAGAACACATGATTCTTTAAATAAAACCAAGAGGTAAAACTTTGTGGTCCCCTCCTGTTTCTGGCCTGTGGGTGCTTCATGGGCATGGGAGGGGTATACCCTCCAAAGGATAGGGAACTAGGAAAGGTGAACATAAGAACATAAGAGACGCCAATGTTGGATCAGGCCAAAGGCCCATCCAGTCCAACACTCTGTATCACACAGTGGCCAGAAATACCAGGGGCCATCAGGAGGTCCAGCAGTGGGGCCAGGACACTAGAAGCCCTCCCACTGTTGTCCCCCACCCCCCCAAGCACCAAGAATACAGAGCATCCCTTGCCCCAGACCGAGAGTCCCTATCTATACCTTGTGGCTAATAGCCACTGATGGACCTCTGCTCCATTTGCTTATCTAATTCCCTTTTGAAGCTGTCCATGCTTGTAGCCGCCACCACTTCCTGTGGCAGTGAATTCCATGTGTGAATCACTCTTTGGGTGAAGAAGGACTTCCTCTTATCCGTTCTAATCTTATCCGACCACTCAGCAGTTTCATGGAGTGCCCACGAGTTCTTGTATGGTGAGAAAGGGAGAAAAGTACCTCTTTCTCTACCTGCTCTTTCCCATGCATAATCTTATAAACCTCAATCATGTCACCCCTCAGTCGTTTCTCCAAGCTAAAGAGCCCTAAGCGCCTTAACCTTTCCTCATAGGGAAGGTGCCAGCCATGATTGCTGTCCTCAACCAAACGGCTGGCAGAAGACCTCTGCCTTACAGGCCCTGCGGGATTGCATAAGATCCTGCAGGGCCCTGCTGTTGTTTGGTAGAGAGTGCCACCACGTTGGGGCTGGGACCAAAAAGGCCCTGCCCGAGGACAGCCAGCAAACATTAGGGCCGGAGACCACTGGCAAGTTGCTCTGTGAAGTGCACAATGCTCTCCTGGGGGCGTACTGGAGGAGGTGGTCCTACAGATGTGTTGGCCCCAAACCGCTCAAGGCCTTAAAGGTCAAAACCAAAACCTAAACCCATTCCATGTGTTCCATAAGTACTTAAGAACAACCTTGCCCAGCAGGGAAATTGTGCTTCGAATTGGGGACGCTCAAGAAGGCCTTGCTTGTTGCCCCTGGGTGAAGCTCCTCCTTCACACATCCAGCAGACTCATTGTTCACAGCCCATTTTGGGGATCTGTGGACCACCAACCCTTCGTGATGTGATTGTATGTTTACTATTCCAGGACCAGGAGACGGTGGAATCCAGTGGCTTTCCAAAGGCAATCCAGGCAAGTTGGGCATCCTTGAATGGTAGGGGAGGGGCTGCGGCTTGGTGGAAGAGACTCTGCTTGGCCTGCAGAAGGTCCCATCCCAGGTCCAACCCCTGGCATCTCCAGGTAAAAGGACCAGGCAGCAGGTGATGTGACGGACCTCTGTCTTGAGACCTTGGAGAGTCGCTGCCAGTCTGAGTAGACAATACCAGCTTTGATGATTGGGTAGGGGGCCGTGGCTCGGTGGAAGAGGCTCTGCTTGGCCTGCAGAAGGTCCCATCCCAGGTCCAACCCCTGGCATCTCCAGGTAAAAGGACCAGGCAGCAGGTGATGTGACGGACCTCTGTCTTGAGACCTTGGAGAGTCGCTGCCAGTCTGAGTAGACAATACCAGCTTTGATGATTGGGTAGGGGGCCGTGGCTCGGTGGAAGAGGCTCTGCTTGGCCTGCAGAAGGTCCCATCCCAGGTCCAACCCCTGGCATCTCCAGGTAAAAGGACCAGGCAGCAGGTGATGTGACGGACCTCTGTCTTGAGACCTTGGAGAGTCGCTGCCAGTCTGAGTAGACAATACCAGCTTTGATGATTTGGTAGGGGGCCGTGGCTCGGTGGAAGAGGCTCTGCTTGGCCTGCAGAAGGTCCCAGGTCCAGCCCCTGGCATCTCCAGGTAAAAGGACCAGGCAGCAGGTGATGTGACGGACCTCTGTCTTGAGACCTTGGAGAGTCGCTGCCAGTCTGAGTAGACAATACCAGCTTTGATGATTGGGTAGGGGGCCGTGGCTCGGTGGAAGAGGCTCTGCTTGGCCTGCAGAAGGTCCCAGGTCCAGCCCCTGGCATCTCCAGGTAAAAGGACCAGGCAGCAGGTGATGTGACGGACCTCTGTCTTGAGACCTTGGAGAGTCGCTGCCAGTCTGAGTAGACAATACCAGCTTTGATGATTGGGTAGGGGGCCGTGGCTCGGTGGAAGAGGCTCTGCTTGGCCTGCAGAAGGTCCCAGGTCCAGCCCCTGGCATCTCCAGGTAAAAGGACCAGGCAGTAGAAGAAGAAGAAGGGAAGAGATTGGATTTATACCCCACCCTTCACTACCCGAAGGGGTCTCAAAGCGGGTTACAATCTCCTTTTTCTTCCCCTCCCCACAACAGACACCCTGTGAGGTCGGAGGGGCTGAGAGAGCTCTTTCTTGAGAGAACTGCTCTTGAGAGAACAGCTCTGAAGGAACTTGTGACTGGCCCAAGGTCATGCCAGCAGCTGGATGTGGAGGAGTGGGGAACCAAGCCCGGCTCTCCCAGATTAGAGTCTGTGCTCTCAACCACTACACCAAACTGGAGGTGTGAAAGACCTCTGTCTTGAGCCCTTGGAGAGTTGCTGCCAGTCTTAGACAGTGCTGACCTTGATGGACCATAAAGGTCTGATTCAGTAGAAGGCAGCTTGATGTGTGGCCTGGAAACAAACCAGGGACAAGTTGAAGAGAGGTACTGAGAAGATCAGAAATGGCAGGCGAGGATCCTTGAAAGCCAACCTTGGTCGACGCTTACTGCTCTTCCCCTGCAGAGGAATGCCAAGTGGTGGACTCTCGGGCAATGCTCCCTCTAGGCTGTGGAGTTGTGAGCAAAAAATCTACTTTGTGAGCAACTGGCATTAAAGTTGTGAGAGAACGATTTGGCGACCGCATAAATTAGTTTGCTCTGGAGCCATCCTTCCTGAGCTGAGACAAACATGTGTGAGCCAGAGGTAAAAAAACTGTGAGCTGGCTCACACTAACTCAGCTTAGAGTGAACACTGCTCTCGGGCCACAGGGAACAAGGCCCTGCTCTCCTGCCCTTTGAATACTCTGCGCCTCGGAACATGTCCCAGAATCCTTTGCAAGGAGTCACGGCAGACAAGCACAGGTTGTTGCTCCTTAGCGGACCATCATTCTGGAAAAGACTCTTTCAGACCCGCAAAGTTTGGAAGCCTCAGGTGCCTTTCCACTTCTGAAGCTCAGGAGACCGAGGGAAACCAGCACCTGGATGGGGAGACGGTATCCGTGGTCTTCTTCTCCACCGCCGTAGGCTCCTGGGAGGAGCGCTTAGGTACAAATCACCTTCTTCCTCGATGCGCCGAGAGTGAAGAAAAACCTTAGCACACCTGCGGGCTTGAATTATGCATCGACGTTGCGCCAAGCAGCACGGCACAGAACCGCCGCATGCATAAATGATTAGCCGGCGCCATAAAACCCAAACGCAGGAGACATGGAGGGAAATAAATTAAAAGGAGAAATTAGACAGCCCGCGTGAACCGGCCCGACCCACCGGCCGTCCTGATGCACTGTTGCGCTGATCCCGCCGCGTTTATCGCTCCGCCAAGATGATTACGCTCGAGTAAGCCACCGCCTCAGCCATCTGCTCGGCCTGGTCCTTTATCACCGGAGACGCCACGGACTTCCTGGCGCCGTGCAATTAAGCGCTTAGCGAGCAGTAAATGCCACTGTTATCTATGCGCAGTTGGGATTAGACAAATTCCTCCTCGGCTTCCCTCGGAATCATCGGGCTCTGCCATCTGGGGCATTTTCACAAATTCTGGCACAGAGTAGTGCGTGGAGGAAACATTGTCAATGGATGCTGTTGAACATGATATGGAGACCCGCATCAGCTTCCCAAATGTGAAAAGAAAGTCTGCCAAAGTTGTCAATGTTTCTGGTTGGTTGGGTGCAAAGATTGGCCACACTGGGCTCCTCTCACACCACAGGCCCTTCGGAGAGCCGGTTTGATGTCGTGGTTAGGAGCGGCGGACTCTGATCTGGGAGAACCGGTTTGATTCTCCACTTCTCCACATGAAGCTGCTGGTGTGACCTTGGGTCAGTTGCAAGTCCTTTCAGAGCTGTTTGCTCACATGCAGTTCTCGAAAGAGCTCTCTCAAAAAAGCCAGTTTGGTGTCGTGATTAGGAGCAGTGCACTCTAATCTGGGAGAGCTGGGTTTGATTCTCCACTCCTCCACACGCAGCTGCTGGTGTGACCTCAGGTCAGTCACAAGTTCTCTCAGAGCTGTTCTCTCAGAGTCTCTCAAAATAGCCAGTTTGGTGTAGTGGTTCGGAGCATGAACTCTAATCTGGGAGAACCGGTTTGATTCTCCACTTCTCCACATGACGCTGCTGATGTGACCTTGGGTCAGTTGCAAGTCCTTTCAGAGCTGTTCGCACACGTGCAGTTCTTGAAAGAGCTCTCTCAAAAGAGCCATTTTGGTGCCGTGATAAGGAGCGGTGCACTCTAATCTGGGAGAACTGGGTTTGATTCTCCACTCCTCCACACGCAGCTGCTGGTGTGACCTTGGGTCAGTTACAAGTCCTTTCAGAGCTGCTCTCTCAGGAGCTGTTCTCAAAAGAGCCAGTTTGGTGTAGTAGTTAGGAGCATGGACTCTAATCTGGAACAACCGGGTTTGATTCCCCACTCCTCCACATGCAGCTGCTGGTGTCAACTTGGGTCAGTTACAAGTCCTTTCAGAGCTGTTCTCTCAGGAGCTGTTCTTGAAAGAGGTCTCTCAAAAGAGCCAGTTTGGTGTTGTGGTTAGGAGCGGTGGACTCTAATCTGGGAGAATCAGGTTTGATTCCCCACTCCTCCTCACACAGCTGCTGGTATGACCTTGGGTCAGTCACGAGTTATCTCAGAGCTGTTCTCTCACGAGCCATTCTCGAAAGAGCTCTCTCAGCCCCGCCTACCTCACAGGGTGTCGGTTGTGGGGAGGGGAAGGGAAAGGAGTTTGTCAGCCGCTCTGAGACGCCTTTGGGTAGTAAAGGGCAGGGTATAAATCCAGTCTCTTCTCTTCTTCTCCTTCTCCTAACAGGAAGAACTTCGTTCTTGTCTGTAAAACTGAATGAAATGCAGAGGCCGTGCGGTGGTGGTGGAAAGTGCCATCAAGTTGCAGTCAGTTTATGGTGACCCAGCTGGGTTTTAAGTGCAAGAGATGCTCAGAGGTGGGTTTGCCCTCGCCTGCCTCTGCGTAGCAACCCTGGACTTCCTTGATAGTCTCCTACCCAAATACTAACCAGGACCGACCCTGCCTAGTTCCCAAGACCTGAGACAATCAGGTTAGCCTGGGTTACCCAGGTCAAGGCAAGAGATGGACAGAGGCGATTCGCCATCGCCTGCCTCTGCGTAGCGACCCTGTACTTCCTTGATGGTCTCCCATCCAAGTACTAACCAGGGCCGACCCTGCTTAGCTTCTGAGAGCTGACGAGATCGGGCTAGCCTGGGCCAAGAGGCTAGTCTGCCCCCAAGTATTCTGTCCTCTCTCCCTGCAGAGAGGCACAGAGTCTAAAGGACGGATGAATCAAACATCTCAGCTTTTCAACCCCCACTCCCCAATGCCTACTTCAGTTTGCTTCTGCCTTGCACAGACTCGTGGGTTAGACCCCATTTCACTAGCGGAGGTGCTTTCCTCTGGTGGAAAGAGCCTCCTTCCTGATGCTTGGAGTCTTTATTTTTGGGTTTGCCCTTTTTAGTTTCCTTGCATCAAATCTTCCCCCTGAAATGTAGGCATTCTGGAAGTCCTTGGAACGTCAATAAAGCAACATTATATTGATAAGCGACATACACCGGGCGACGTCAAGTGCATATTAAAACCCTGCAATTAAAAAAAAACCAAACCCACTCCCAAAGCATAAACATCTCAGGAATGTTCGCTCCTCTCCTTGGGGAAGGAGGACGGAGAAGACGGGCAAAGACTCTTCCTTCAGGCTTTTGCGTGCTGATACTCCGCTCGGGTCTGAACCACCCCGTCCCGTCCCAGAGCTAACGGCTGCTGGGTGGATTAATTCCCTTCCCCACCCCCCTTCTCCAAAAACCCTGAAGCGGGAGCCAGTCGAGAGTGAGCCTGACGGGACCTGTCAGATTCACAGGAAATCTGTCACTGCAAATGACACGAGCGGTGTTGTAATGATTAAATTTTTGGTCCGGAGTCCTCGGCCCCTCTCCCTCGTTGACCCAATCAAACGCTTTCTATTGACAGAAGCATGAGTTAAAAGGGGAAGGCACCGAGGAGATCGATGGGTTATTAGACGAGCAGGCCCATCAAGGGGAAAGATGAAAAGTTGTCTTGCTTATCGATGGCGCGGGGGGGGGGGGGGGGAAGGAAGGATGAATAAATAAGGCAAGCAGCTGGCCTTCTGCAACCCCCCCCACCTGTTGCCGAGATCCATGATAGCCAGAAAAATCGACCGCTGGCCAGTTGCTAGGGTTTCCAACTCCAGCTTGGGAAATACCTGGAGATTTTGGGGGTGGAACCTGGGGAAGGCGGGGTTTGGGGCGGGGCGGGGCATCGGTGGAGCAGCATCCCGCAGAGACCACCTTTCCAAGCGGCCATTTTCTCCGGGTGAATTGACCTCTTGCGGTCTGGAGATCAGTTGTAATAGCGGGAGATCCCCAGACACCGCCTGGAGAGTCTAGAATAAATAAATGGAAGTGCAGCAAAGAGGGTTGTGCATATAACAACACAGTCAAAAACTGTAACCCTGTACCCCACCCAAATACTTGACACTTGATTCAAAACATATTAACAGGGTAGTACTCTAAATAAGGGGCTGCGGTGGCTCAAGTGGTTAAGATGCTGAACTGCAGACCGGAAGGTTGGCAGTTCGAGACTCGAGTGTGCCGCATGACGGAGAGAGCTCCCGTCTCTGGCCCCAGCTCCTGCCAACCTAGCAGTTCGAAAGCAAGAAATTGCAAGTAGATAAATAGGTACCACTTCGGTGGGAAGGTAACAGCATTCCGTGCACCTCGGCGTCTAGTCATGCCAGCCACGTGACCACGGAAACATCTTCGGACAGTGCTGGCTCTTCGGCTTGGAAATGGAGATGAGCACCGCATCCCTAGAGTTGGATTCGACTGGCTTTCGAGCAAGGGAAACCTTTACCTTTACCTTCTTACTCTAAATAACCATTCTCAATAATATTTCTCTTGACTGTATGTTGTTGTTCAGTCGCACAGTCGAGTCCCTCTTCGCGACCCCGTGGATCACTTCATGCCAGGCCCTCCTGTCTTCCGTTGTGCTCTGGAGTTTGCTTAATTTCATGTTCGTTCCTGGGATCAGTCAGGGTTGATTTCTTTTCGGATTGACTGATTCGATCTCCTTGCAGTCCAAGGGACCCTCGAGAGTCTTCTCCAGCATCGTAATTCGAAAGCATCTATTCTTTGGCACTCGGCCTTCCTTATGGTCCAACTCTCGCAGCCATACATGGCTACTGGGAATACCGTCGCTTTGACCATACAGACTTTTGTTGGCAGGGCGATGTCTCTACTTTTTATTATGCTGTCTAGGTTTGTCATCGCTTTCCTCCCAAGGAGCAGGCGTCTTTTAATTTCATGGCTGCAGTCACCGTCTGCAGTGATCTTGGATCCCAGGAACATGAAGTCTGTCACTGCTTCAATGACTTCCCCTTCCATTTGCCAAGGAGCGATGGGGCCGGATGCCATGATCTTCGTTTTTTTGATGTTGAGTTTCAAGCCAACTTTTGCGCTCTCCGCTTTTACCCTGAGCAAGAGGCTCTTGAGGTCCTCTTCACTTATACAGCCGTCTGATAGCGCCTCTATTATTCAAGCTAGTTGGAATAGATATAGACTACTGTAGACAGTCAAGAGAAATACGTAGATCTTGGTGCTCCATCACTGGCGGTGGCCTGACGAAGTCCTGAAAGGAGATGGGAACCTGGGCGGTCCGTCGCCACACCTCTTAGCGACTGTTTTGTGGACATCCATCAACTGTCACTCCTCTTAGTTTTGTGGACATTTATCAACTGTTAGGAATTTGTTGAACCTGTATTGGACTATTTGCATTTGGTGTCTTCGGAATGGATCTGAATGGGTTATTCAGAGCACTAGTTCCAGCTCCTGCCAACCTAGCAGTTCGAAAGCAAGAAATTTCAAGTAGATAAATAGGTACCACTTCGGTGGGAAGGTAACAGCGTACCGTGCGCCTTGGTGTTTAGTCATGCCGGCCACATGACCATGGAAATGTCTTCGGACAGCGCTGGCTCTTCGGCTTGGAAACGGAGATGAGCACCGCAACCCTAGAGTCAGATTCGACTGGCTTTCGAGCAAGGGAACCTTTACCTTTACACTGTTAATATAAGAACGTTTTGAAGCAAGTGTCAAGTATTTTTGGGTCCAGTCTCCCAGTTTTTGAGTGTGTGGTGATATGCACCACCTGGACCGCGGCAACTCTAGCAGTTGCTGGGAAAGTGGGGGGAGGGGGAGGGGGAGATCACTTCCTTACACCCAGCCAGGGTTGGGAAATGCCCGGGCTGGGCAGGGTTTGGGGGAGGGGAGAGACTTCAAGGGCAGGTCCACGCCACAACGTGGCTGTTTTCTCCAGGGCAAGTGGTCTCTGTTGTCTGGAGACCTCCAGCCCCTCCCCTGGAGATGAGCAACTCTACCCAACCCTCTTTGTTTAGCTCTATATCTGAGATGGAGAGACACTTTTTGTGATGGGCTCACACCCCCTCCCTCAAATACTCAGCCTCCCTCCCTCTATCCCTGGGTCTGCTTCTCCTGCAACCCGGAGGACTCTGCCTCCAGGTCCTGTCCGGGTCATGGAACCATAGAGTTGGAAGGGGTCTCCAGCAATGTTTCCTCTAAGCTGTGGAGTCTTGTGAGCAAAAATTCTACTTTGTGAGCTACTGGCATTAAAGTTGTGAGCAAGTGATTTGGCTACTGCATACATCAGTTTGCTCTGGAGCCATCCTTCCTGAGCTAAGACAAAAATGTGTGAGCCAGAGGCTAAAAAACTGTGAGCTAGCTCACATTAACTCAGCTTAGAGGGAACACTGCTCTCCAGGGTCATCTAGTCCAACCCCCTGCACAATGCAGGGAATTCACAACTACCTCCCCCTCCACACCTCCAGTGACCGCTGTTCCACACCCAGAAAGATGACAAAAAAACTCCAGGATCTCCAGCTAAACTGGCCTGGAGAAAAATGGCTTCCTGACCCGAAAGTGGCGATTGGCACTTCCCTGGGCGTGTGAGAAAGGGTCAGGAGAATTAAGCACTGTTGCAACCCTTCCTGCCCTCCCTCTTGTGATCTGCCAGAGTTCACAGAATCCGCATTGCTGTCAGATGGCTGTCTAGCCTCTGTCTGAAAAGCTCCCAAGAAGGAGAGTCCACCGCCACTTCCCGAGGAGGCCTGTTCCACTGAGGAACTGCTCGAACTGTCAGAAAGTTCTTCCTAATGTTTAGCTGAATTTTTCTTTTTCTTTTTTAACATCCAAAACTGGCCACCCTAGCAAGGGAAGACAGAAACGGTAGCAGACGGGAGGCACCCATCAGATGCAAGTAAGTCTGCCAACTTCAGGGATCAGCTCTGGGAGTCTTCCTCCGAGGGATGCCAGCCTCCATGTGGGACCTGGAGATCCCCTGGAATTACAGCTCACCTCCAGACTATGGAGATCACTTCCTCTGGGGGAAAATGGATGCTTCGGAGGATGGACTTCATGGCATTGTACCCCACTGAGGTCCCTGTCCTCCCCAGGCTCCACCCCCAAATCTCCAGGAGTTTCCCAAACTGAATCTGGCAACCCTATCCCCCATCCCCCGCTGGGGGCCGGGGGAGGGACCTAGCAACCCTACTTCCTCCAGGAAACATCCGTGGCAGAGGTTCAGCTAGTAGGAACCTGGGGAGGGCTTTTTTTAGCCGTCCCTTCCCAACTCTGGAACTCCCTTCTTCAGGAGAGGAGAACGGCGACGTCTCTGCATGCCTTTCGCATGACTCTGAAGATCTACCTTTGCTTCGGGACCTGTGAACTGCTAGATCTGCAAGAAATCTGCACTTCTGAGGAATAGATTTTCGTTGTCTTTTATGGATTTTTGTTTTGGGAGGATAACCCCGCTGGTTGCCAGTAGAAGAGTCCGATTTGACCCCGGAAGCACCCTGGGGACCAGGGGGGCCCAAACTTGCTCAACGCAAGAGCCACACAGAAGAAACGTCCGATGTTTCGAGAGCTGCATGACATGAACAACTATCACACACACATCTTGACTGAAAAATATACAAATTTGCTTTTTATGAACATTAAATGAGACTGCCAATAATAAAAACAAACAGTGTAAAAACAGATAATGATATTTACCTGTCCAATGATACTTATTTGTTTGCTAATGATATTTATTTGTCTAAGTGAGAGAGAAAGAGAGAGAGGTGGAAAGAAAGAAAGAGAAAGAGAGAGACAGGGAAACAAAGAAAGGAAATGGGGAGGGAGGGAGGGAGGGAGGAAGGAGGGAAGGAGGGAGGGA
>NW_015164697.1:128470-184675 GCF_001447785.1 Gekko japonicus
CCCTGGGCTGGCTTGGCTTGGAGAAGGGATTTAAAGAGACAAACGCCTTCTCCAGGCCGGGTGTGGGTGTGTTTGATAATGTATTTAAAGTTGTTTTCTTTCTCTGCTTCCCCTCCCCCACCTCAAGCCTTCCCCTTGCTTCCCCAGCCACCTTGCCTGGAGCTGCACAATATGTGTGAAAAAGCCGTGTGTAACTCCCGAGCCGCAGTTTGGCCAGCCCTGATGGAGACTAACGAGATTTCCAGGGAGTGGGCTTTTGAAAGCCAGAGTTCCCTTTGCCGGATTGATTTTGCTGTGTTCTAACAGCATTGTATTGCCTTTTAGTTTTTTTATTGGCTTCAGTCGTTCTGTGAATCACCTCGGGACACTGCTTAATTGAAAAGCAATCAATAAATATGTTACGCAAAACTTGATTTTTAGGAAGTCCTGCTCTTCCAGGCACAGCGGGAATTGGGAGCCAGGACAGGCCCTGGCAGCCCAGAACATGAGAAGAGCCCTGCTGGATCAGAGCAGTGGTACATCTAGTCCAGCATCTTGTCTCACACTGTAGCCAACCAGTTCCTCTGGAGGGCCAACAACAGGGCATAGAGGCCGAGGTCTTCATTAGAACATAAGCCCTGCTGGATCGGACCAGTGCTCCATCTACTCCAGCATCCCGTCTCACACAGTGGCCAAACAGTTCCTCTGGAGGGCCAAGAACAGGGCATGGAGGCCAAGGTCTACTTCTGATAAGAACATAAGAAAAGTCCTGCTGGATCAGACCAGTGCTCCATCTACTCCAGCCTCCTGTCTCACACTGTGGCCAACCAGTTCCTCTGGAGGTCGAACAACAGGGCATGGAGGCCAAGGCCTACTTCTGATAGGAACATCAGAAGAGCCCTGCTGGATCAGGCCAGTGGCCTCTCTAGTCCAGCACCCTGTCTCACACAGTGGCCAATCAGTTCCTCTGGAGGGCCAACAACAGGGCATGGAGGCCGAGGCCTTCCCCTGAGAAGAACATCAGAAGAGCCCTGCTGGATCAGACCAATGGCCCATCTAGTCCAGCATCCTGTCTCACACAGTGGCCAACTAGTTCTTCTGGAGGTCCAATGACAAGGCAGAGAGGCTGAGGCCTTAATAAGAACATCAGAAGAGTCCTGCTGGATCAGATCAGTGGTCCATCTAGTCTAGCATCCTGTCTCACACAGGGGCCAGACAGTTCCTCTGGAGGGCCCACAACAAGGCATAGAAGCTGAGGCCTTCCCCTGACATTGCCTCCTGCCTCTGGGATTCAGAAAATTAGTGCCTCTGAATGTAGAAGTTCCCCTCAGTCACCATGGCTAGTAGCCATTGATAGAATTCTCCTCCATGAATCTATTGAATCTCTTTTTAAAGTTGTTTATTCCTGTGGCCATCACTACATCCTCTGGCAGCGAATTCCACATTTTAATCACTCTCTGTGTAAAGTATTTCCTTTTGTCCATCCTGAAACTTACCCATCAGTTTCATTGGATGCCCTCAAGTTCTAATATTTTGGGATAGGGGAAATTCCCCCGCCCCTTGTTAACTTTCTCCACCCCATGCATAATTTTATAAATCTCTATCATGTCCTCCCTTAGTCGTCTCTTTTCTGAACGGAAAAGTCTCAGACATCAGCTTTTCCTCGCAAGGAAGGTTTTTCCAACCACTAATCATCTTGGTTGCTGGGACATGAACTGGGAGTTAACTGGCTTTTCACTTACTGGCCTGATTGATAAAATACTGAGTATCAACCCCAAGTTCCGGAACCCCTTCTCTTTAGTTATGGACGAGGTCCAATTCCTCCTCCCTGCTCTTTAGACCTCTGAAACCCATTCCAATTTTGCTTCTCCCTCGTTCGAATCAGACCTGAGATTGCTTTCATGCCGTCTTCTGTTCCTTCAACTCCAAATTCTCCCCATAAAATAGATGCCTTTTCAGCTTGATTTGCGCAGCAATAAATCAGCATTAAAAGCTACATGAATATGAGCTGAGTACATTACATCTGAAATCTGCACAGCGGGCAGATCGCAACGCAAGCCAGTCTACAAAGCCGAAATCGAAAGGCGGAAAACCAAAAGGAGGGCAACGAAAGGTAAATAAACACAAAGAGAAATGAAATGGGGCTCATCACTCCATAGCTTTCCATTAAAAAGAGAATCTTAATGAGAAAGGGATTTAGAGTAACTATCGGGGTCCTAATGTTGGAGCGGGCAACTCAGCATGCCTGGGCATTGGGGGGGGGGGTCGTCCTACATCTCTCTAAGTGTGTTTAGGTGTTATCTCCTTGAATGGGATGTCTCACTTTGTCATAACCGAGGAGCCGCCCTCTGACCCCTCCGCTCTCTGTGCCCTTTGTCCTCTCCCTCTCTTCACATGGCCTTCCATGGAGGCACACATCTCTGTAGGTCTCTCCTGTAGGTACAATGCCCATCACACACGTGATGCCGGACAAGCCGGCCATTTGAGATAGGGGAAAGTACTCTAGATGAGGCTTCTCTCTCTCCTTTTGACTGCAACCTGAATGTGAACTGGATCCACTTGGATAAATGTAGGTTAACCTTTTTTTGCAATATATTTCTTGGGGGATTTATTTATGGCACTCAGTATCACGCTTCTACGACTGTGCAAAACTCTGCTATATTAACCAAATATCCTGATACATGGATATTGCATTTACAGAGGCTCAGTTCCAGGGTTGGCGGAAGGGCTCCGGCATTTGCTAAGACCCCCAAATCCAGCATGAGATCTCGCAAACCAACTGGCCAGCTTTTGAAATTCGGCCTCATTCCTATTTTGCATTTTAAAATGTTGGGGTTGCTCACTGATGCACTCAGTAGCCAAAATCTACAAGCTCTGACTTCTTTTTAAGAAGTCTGAAAGATAAAGAACTAGTTTTGAATCCAATAGCACCTTAGCGACCAACAAGATTTTGGGGGTATACAAGTGTCTCTTGTATCTGACGAAGTGAGCTTTGACTCCCAGAAGCTTATACCCTGAACATCTTGTTGATCTCTAAAATGCTCCTGGACTCAAATTTAGCTCTCCTACTGCAGACCGGCATGGCTACCCTCTAAAACTCCGAAAAATAAAAATAATGTTGCATTTTGCACAAAACCAGCTTTGTATTTAGCATATTTAGCTAGTTTGGCGTAGTGGTTAAGTGTGCGGATTCTAATCTGGGAGAACCGGGTTTGATTCCCCACTCCTCCACTCGCAGTTGCTGGATGACCTTGGGCAAGTCATAGTTCTGTTAGAGCTGTTCTTGAAAAAGAGCAGTTTCTGTCAGAGCTCTCTCAGCCCCACCTACCTCACAGGGGGTGTCTGTGGTGGGGAGGGGAAGGGAAAGGAGTTTGTAAGCTGCTCTGAGACTCCTTTGGGTAGTGAAGGGCGGGATATAAATCCAATCTTCTCCTCCTCCTCCTCCTCCTTCTTCTTTTTCTTCTTCTTCTTCTTCCAAAGTAGTTTCCCAAAGGCCTGGCCTTCAAAAGGAGTCTTTCCCCTCCCGGTGATGGTTACAAAGCCATCTCTGTAATGCCTCTTGATTAACAGTCTCTCTTCAAAGTTCTCTCGGAGAAAGTGAAAATAGCGGGAGGCCAAGAGGGCGCCTGGTTACGAGAAGGACGCCTGTCAGGCCTATCGGAAAAGCGTTGCCGGAAGCCCGGTGGGGATTCTCGGCTCGGATTTATGGCGAGCAAAAGGCGAAAAGGGATGATAAATGAAAGTTTATTCCAGCAAACGCGACGTTATCCGTTAACAAGCCGTTAATGGAGCCGAGAGTCAGTAACAATCCCTCACTGCCAAACAGGACATTTTAACAACAGAGCATCGTGCCCAGATACAAAGGTGCAGTTGTGAATGCGTCTTGGCGCAGCAAAGAGGGCCAACTCACCTCCAGGGAGGTGGGCACACCGTTGCCAACTCTGAGTTGGGAAATTCCTGGGTATTTGGGGGGCAGTTCGTGGGGGGGGACTGGGCTTGGGGAGGGGAGGGGCCTCGGAGAGCTATAACACCAGAGAGTCCACCTGCCAAAGCTGCTGTTTTGTCCAGGGGAACTGGTCTCTGTCCCGGAGATCAGTTGTAATTCCAGATTTCCAGGCACTGCCTGGAAGCTGGACATCCTACAGTTGTGATGCATCGTTTTGGGAGATTTACAGGTCCCACGTGGAAGTTGGCAGCCCTATGTTTGTGACTAGAAAATCTCAGGTTACGACATGGATTCTCTCTGCTCAGGAGGAAACGACAGATATCTCTCCCCCCCCCCCGTACTAGGGAGACTGAAAATGAAGTTTGTTTTACCCATTAAAATGGACCCCTGTTTCTTGCACCTGTTGCATATAAATGCTGTAAAACAAATCGGGAATACCAGCATGGAAAATAGATGGGGGGGGGAGAGAAATTGCCCACACAACACAACATACAAGAATAAAGAAATGAAAAGGGCGTATTTCTACTTCCTTAACCCCCTCTGCAAAAACAGTGTGTGTGTATGTGAGAGAGAGGGAGAGAGAGAGAGAGAGAGAGACAGACAGACAGAGTTCGGATATGAAGGCCTTGGGGAACTGCAAAAGACTGAACAGATGCTCGACTGACCCTGATTTAGTTGTAGATTTTCCGGGCTGTATGGCCGTGGTCTTGGCATTGTAGGACCTGATGTTTCGCCAGCAGCTGTGATTGGCATCCTCAGGGTTATAACCAGAGGTCATTTCGGGGGGGGGGAATGCGGGGGAACACAGTTCCCCCGGGTGAGGTGCAGGGGGCGGGGCACATGACGAAGCCCCGCCCCCTGCTTCCGGCCGCCCCGCTTCCAGCCCTCATTCAGCCAGGAGGAGGCAGGAGAAGAGGGAGGGTAAGTTGTTTCCTCCCCGCCTCTCCCCACCCCTGCCTGCTTGGGGCCAGGGAGGGCCTTGGCGGGGCTTCCTCACACTCCCGCTGACCTTGCAGGTCCACCGCTGGGCCCCCGATGTCAGGGGGTGTGGCATATGCTAATGAGTTATGGTAATGAGTTCCCCTAGCTCTTTTTCTACGAAACGACCCCTGGTTATAACACATGTCAAGGTGAGAAGACAAATGGTAGGCAGGTGATTTATATCTACTCAGGAAGGTGGGGTAGGGCTGAGTCATTATCTTGTAGGAGTTCCCCAGGCTGTGGACATGCTAATGGAGGAGCTTTCCTGAGGAGGTTCTTTTGCATATGGATTGGCTGTTGAAATTCTAATTCTGATTTCTTTCCCATGTCGCAACCCATTTGCTGGGATCCACGTTTCACTAGGTTTGTCCCTGGGGTGGGGCCAAGGGGTGGAGCCAGGGCAGCACTCAGGAGGCGGGGCTTAGCATCACCTGACATGTCATGAGCAGAGCCTCGCAAAACCCGCCATTCGCACACGGAGGCCCCCTTTAGATCTTACAGGACACCGCTGTTGAGAGATTCGCATTCCAACCACTGGCACAGACTCCGTTCTTTTTAGTGCCAAGCGACACACGGGCCACTCGGTTGCCGTTTGCCAACAGGGGTGCCATGCACCAGATGGGACTTGGAGAGCTTCCATAACCACAACCTGGAGCAAATGGCTGCTTGGGCAGGTGGATTCTGTGGCATTATACTCTACTGAGGTCCCTCCTTTTCCCCAAACCCTGCCTTCTCCAGGTTCCAGGTCCTCCCAGGCTCCAGGGATTTCCCAACACAGAGTTGGCAACTCTACATACAGGACCTCCATATTTGGCTGCAGTGTACCCTAGGGACTAAAAAGGTAAAGACTGCTCAAAAGCCAGTCAAATCCGACTCTAGGGGGCGGTGCTCATCTCCATTTCCAAGCTAGGGCTGCCAGGTCCCCCGGGGGGCGGAGGTGCCCCCACTCAAAGGGCCCCCAACCCGCCGGTATGGATCCGGCTGGCGGGGGAACCCCACTCCCGACGTGCCCGGTGCGATGACGTCACCCAGAAGTGATATCATCACGCTAGGCACGTTGCCGGGCGACGCTCTAGCAATCACCCTGAAAACTCTATGGTACCATAGAGTTTTCAGGGTGATTGCTAGAGCATCGCCCAGTGACATGCCCAGCGTGATGACGTCACGTCCGGGTGATGTCATTGCAGCGCGTGTGTGAATGGGACCACCGCCCCCCCACCGCAGCTGGTAAGTCACTTGGCAACCCTATTCCAAGCCGAAGAGCCAGCGCTGTCCAAAGACGTTTCCGTGGTCATGGGGCTGGCATGACCAAATGCCGAGGCGCACGGAACGCTGCTACCTTCCCACTGAAGTGGTACCTATTTATCTACTTGCAGCTTCTTGCTTTTGAGCTGCTAGGTTCAAACACATAAAATAACCCAAGCGATAATGTCACCACTGAGCATGAATTTTTCAGAATTTCCTTTTCTATAAACAAGCCCAAGTTAATATATTACCTTAATTTTTCTAGTCCTTTCTAAATATTATCCAAAGATTTTATAAACTACAGTCAGGTGCCAAGCTAAAGCTCATTTTTCTATCTCTGTTCTTTAAACTTATATTACTACTGTTCTTTTCACTGGTATTCCTGCACCAACCCATGTTCCCTGCCTGCAGCTATGAGGTCAATGGTAAAATAGACCGGGCCCATTTCCCCTCTTGGGAGTTTGGCCCATTAGTACACGATGAGCACGAACCATCATTTCCTCCAAGCGGGGATCCTGCTAGCCCATTTCCCCAATTAATCTCCAATTAAGCACTGACGTGGATGAATCAGAGGCTATAATTAAGAAAAATGCCAAGACGCAAATTTCACTGTGTTAGTGCTGAGGAACACGTTTAGGATTCAAGAATTTTAAAAAACCAGCCAGAGGCTGGGCTGCAAACACATGGCGAGACCAGGGCGGCTCTGGACGAGAACCTGCCCCTCCCATGGATCATAATGGTGAGGGATGCAGAGGGGAGGGGAGCTATGAGAGACTGAGTAGAGGAGCTGGGAGGAGCCGATCCAAGACAATGTGAATCCCTTTGAACAATGACAATTGTCTGTAAATGCAAAGTATCATTCATAGTGCTGTATTCAGTGAGAAACAGGATACTGGCTAGGGAGAAAGCGAAGAAGGCGAAGAAGAAGACGAAGACGGCAAAGAAAAAGATGACGAAGAAAAAGAAGAAGAAGAAGAAGAGATTGGATTTATACCCCACCCTCCTCTTGGTCTCAGAGCAGCTTACCACCTCCTTTCCCTTCCCCTCCCCACAACAGTCACCCTGTGAGGTAGGTGGGGCTGAGAGAGCTCTTTCGAGGACTGCTCTTGAGAGAACAGCTCTGACAGAACTATGGCTTGCCCGAGGTCATCCAGCAGCTGCATGTGGAGGAGTGGGGAATCAAACCCAGTTCTCCCAGATTAGAGTCCGCGCACTTAACCACGACACCAAACTGAAGAGGAAGAAGATGAGGAGGAAGAAGAAGGTGAAGGCGAAGAGGAGGAGGAAGAGGAGGAGGAAGAGGAGGAGGAAGAGGAGGAGGAAGAGGAGGAGGAAGAGGAGGAGGAAGAAGAGATTGGATTTATACTCTGCCCTTCACTCAGAGTCTCAGGACGGCTTATAACCTCCTTTCCTTTCCCTTCCCCACAACAGTCACCCTGTGAGGTAGGTGGGGCTGAGAGAGCTCTTTCGAGGACTGCTCTTGAGAGAACAGCTCTGACAGAACTATGGCTTGCTCGAGGTCATCCAGCAGCTGCATGTGGAGGAGTGGGGAATCAAACCCAGTTCTCCCAGATTAGAGTCCGCGCACTTAACCACGACACCAAACTGAAGAGGAAGAAGATGAGGAGGAAGAAGAAGGTGAAGGCGAAGAGGAGGAGGAAGAGGAGGAGGAAGAGGAGGAGGAAGAGGAGGAGGAGGAAGAGGAGGAGGAAGAGGAGGAGGAAGAAGAGATTGGATTTATACTCTGCCCTTCACTCGGAGTCTCAGGACGGCTTATAACCTCCTTTCCTTTCCCTTCCCCACAACAGTCACCCTGTGAGGTAGGTGGGGCTGAGAGAGCTCTTTCGAGGACTGCTCTTGAGAGAACAGCTCTGACAGAACTATGGCTTGCTCGAGGTCATCCAGCAGCTGCATGTGGAGGAGTGGGGAATCAAACCCAGTTCTCCCAGATTAGAGTCCGTGCACTTAACCACTACACCAAAGCAGATGAAGAGGAGGAGGAAGAGGAAGAAGAAGAGGAGGAGGAAGAAGGAGAAGGCGAAGAGGAGGAGGAAGAGGAGGAGGAAGAAGAGATTGGATTTATACTCTGCCCTTCACTCGGAGTCTCAGGACGGATTAACACCTCCTTTCCTTTCCCTTCCCTACAACAGGCACCCTGTGAGGTTGGTGGGGCTGAGAGAGCTCTGAGAGAACTGCTCTTTTTCAAGAACAGCTCTTGTCAGAACTATGGTTTGCCCAAAGTCATCCAGCAGCTGCATGTGGAGGAGTGGGGAGATCTGCAGCCTAACGTGACACCCTTGGGACTCGGCAACCATCTGCAGTCCCCGGGTCCCAACTCACTTGGGACGCCTCCCCTGCGCCAGCTGGACATGCAGGTCTCTCCCGAGTCCCCACACCTGTTTGCTTCCCCTTGTCAAACACTTATGCATGGGATCGAGCAGGTAGAGAAAGAAGCACTTTCCTCCCTTTCTCACAATACGAGAACTCGTGGGCACTCCATGAAATTGCTGAGCGGTTGGGTTAGAACAGATAAAAGGAAGTCCTTCTTCACCCAAAGAGGGATTAACACGTGGAATTCACTGCCACAGGAGGTGGCGGCGGCTACAAGCATGGACGGCTTCAAGAGGGAATTGGATAAGCATATGGAGCAGAGGTCCATCAGTGGCTATTAGCCACAAGGTATAGGGACTCTCGGTCTGGGGCAAATAATAATAAAATAATAATACATTCAGCTTATATCCTGCTCGAACCCCTCCCACAGGGTCTCTGAGCGGCTTACATGGTTTGTTATCCCTAACTATGGGCACATACATCATTGGGGCGGGATTGCCTACCAGCACCCAGCGGGATTCAGTTGCTATTCCCTCAGGTTGTTTCGGCTCAGCTCCCGGCTTCAGCTCGGCCTCTCCATCCACGCTTTCCTTCAGACTTCTCGGTGGTCTTCTGGAGTCGACGGGCCATTCGTCACGCCGACCACAGCGCGGCTCCGGCTCCGTCCCTCAGGCTCCGCCGCGCCTGCGCCGCTGGGTCTTTGCGCTTCCTGGCTCCGCCTCTGCCGTCGGTCCACCGCTCAATGTTACGTCTTTCTTTACTTCCGCTTGCCACCTCGCCTGCCACCGCCATTACACACCACCTTACCTCCCAATGGAGGAGGGTGCTCCCTGCCTTTTAAGGCAGGTACCCATTCATCTACTCGCAAGTTGTTAAGGCTTTCGAACCGCTGGGTGGGCGGGAGCTGGGACTCACTCCGGCCGCGGTGGGTCTCGAACAGCCTACAGGCTGTTCGCTAGATGTTAAGGCAGGTGCTTTTGCTCCCTGCGCCACCGCTTGGGGCAAGTGATGCTCTGTCTTCTTGGGGCTTGGGGGGGGCAACAGTGGGAGGGCTGCTAGTGTCCTGTCCCCACTGCTGGACCTCCTGGTGGCCCCTGGTATTTTTGGCCCCTGTGTGATACGGAGTGTTGGACTGGATGGGCCTTTGGCCAGATCCAACACTGGCGTCTCTTATGTTCTTATGTTAAGCTCTCTAAAATGCATGCAATACTCAACATCATTTCCTGATCCCTTTGTGTATAAACGGTGGAAAAAAACCCTCAAACCCACTGGGAACCCAAGCAACAACCACCAAAAAACCCACAAGCTTTCAGAAAAGAGCTAGGAAAGCAGAAGGGAATCGAGGAAAAGGCCTCTCTCGGTATCTTTACTACGGAGGTGTCCGAAAGGCCTGGCTGAAGCACCTGGAACCTCCTGGGGAGGGGGTGCTTTGCCCCCTCCCACAGATCTTCTCTCTGACTCTTGGCCGCTTTGGCCTCACTTTGACCGATGGGCCATCTCTGAGGGGCGCAGAACTCCTCCGCTGCCTTTCAGCGGAGAAGGAGGAGGAGAAGGAGGGGAAGCCGCCTGCCTGCTCTCTCTTTCGGAGGCTCCCTCTTTAACTGGAAGTGGTTGGCAATAACTCAGCCGAGCAAGCAGGAGTAATTTGATATTGCTGAGCTCGGTCGAGGCAAAACAGAAAATCAATGAGACGCGTTGGATTTGTGTCAGGGAAGCAGGGAGAAAAAGGAAGGCAAAAAACTGAACGTGGTGGAGTCGTTCCACCCCCCCCCTCAAAGTCCAGAGGGAAGAAGCAAGGATGTGTAGACTTTGTGATTTTCGCAGGGGTAGGGGGCAATGCTCCCTCTAAGCTGTGGAGTCCTGAGAGCAAAAATTCTACTACTGGCATTAAAGTTGTGAGCAAGCGATTTGGCTGCTGCATAAACTAGTTTGCTCTGGAGCCCTCCTTCCTGAGCGAAGGCAAAAATGTGTGATCTGGAGGCTAAAATAACTGTGAGCTGGCTCACACTAACTCAGCTTAGAGGGAACACTGGTGGGGGGTTCAAATCCTCCTTTTCCAGCCAGTGTCCGTAGGCAATTCTGGGTCTTTTGATTATCCCCCCCATTAAAGTTTTTTAAAAAATAAAGCGTTGATTTTAAGAAACAATTTTCGTCACGCTTCCTCCAAAACACAAAGAAGTGCCGGGCACTTAATGCGTTGGCCATTTAAATGTTGATTAGCCGGTTAACAGGCAGATGAGTAAATCCAAATGCCTTTAGCTAATTGGTTGACGGTTCTAATAAGTATCAATGGATATTAGCTAACACGCAGCAAGCGTGATGCACCCACTGTACCCCTTCTGCTTTGACACGAGTGAATGAAATCTTCCTTCGCTGTCTTCCCCGGCACAGACGTACTAACAAATGGATTCACTACACAATCTGACCCAGTGGAGGTTCATACCAGTCTTTTATAAAAAAACTTTGGGACGGAAGGTAGCACAGTGTAGCATAGCCCGTTCTGGTCACATCTTGGAAGCTAAGCGGGGCCCGTCCTTGGATGGGAGACCACCAAGGGGAGCTCTGGAAGGGAGTGGCAACATTTATTTATTTATTTTAAAATTTAAATTTATACCCCGCCCTCCCCAATAGGCCATTTAAAGCCCCTTGCTGGGGTCAGCAGCCAGTGTTCCCTCTAAGCCGAGTTAGTGTGATCCAGCTCACAGTTTTTTAGCCTCCGGCTCACACATTTTAGTCTCTGCTCAGGAAGGAGGGTTCCAGAGCCAACTAATTGATCCAGTGGCCAAATCGCTCGCTCACAACTTTAAGGCCAGGAGCTCACCAAGTAGAATTTTTGCTCACAAGACTCCACAGCTTACAGGGAGCATTGCAGGGCCAGTGTTCCCTTTAAGATGAGTCAGTGTGAGCTAGCTCACAGTTTCTTAGCCTCCAGCTCACACATTTTTGTCTTATCTCAGGAAGGATGTCTCCAGAGCCAACTAATTTATGCAGTAGCCAAATCGCTCGCTCACAAGTTTAATGCCAGGAGCTCACCAAGGAGAATTTTGGCTCACAAGACTTCACAGCTTAGAGGGAGCATCGGTCAACACACAGACATTATAAAGTTAAGAACGGGCAGAGGGAGAAGGGAGACATGCAATTGTGCCATCATGTTCATAATAGTCTAGATCCAAAGGAGCGTTTCTGTGGATGGATTCATCCCAAAACGATAATTGAAATAGTACTCCGGGCAGATATGGACCCCCCCCGAACAGCACAGGGAGGGTATTTGAGGTTGCTGGAGAAAGGGAGAAGCAAGAACCCTGTGCTTCGTGGAAACACTTTGGTGGATCTGAACCATTTCCCCCCTCCCCCTCATGCACACAGGCACTGGAGAGCTTTCTGGCCGATTTCCCACCAAGGAATGAGACCAGAGATTGAATCTTAAAGCCGCCACATGGCTCTTCACTTAGGCCAGCTCATTCCGGCACCTGCTGGCCTGCCTTCCCGTGGCCCCTGGTGGCTTCCTTGTTACAAACTGGCTGCTGTTGCTGCTGTCAGTCCAGTTCCTGGCTGGATAAGGAAACAGCAAATTCAAGACCCCTGGCTGCAACCTGTGCAGAGGGCGGGGGAGAGAGATGGAGGAAGCCAACAGGCTGACAACAAAGCTGGACTGAAAAATTGAACGTCAACCACGCTGCGCTGGCTGGGGGTGGGGGGAACAAGAACTATCGCCACGATGTGTCCTGAGAAACAAAAAGCATGAAGAAGAAGAAAAAGACGACGACGAAGAAGAAGAGACTGGATTTATACCCCGCCCTTCATTCGGAATCTCAGAGCAGCTTACAAACTCCTTTCCCTTCCCCTCCCCACAACAGACACCCTGTGAGGTAGGCGGGGCGGAGAGAGCTCTTTCGAGGACTGCCCTTGAGAGCTCTGAGAGAACTTGTGACTGACCCAAGGTCACACCAGCAGCTGCATGTGGAGGAGGAGTGGGGAATCAAACCCGGTTCTCCCAGATGAGTCAGCACTCCGAACCACTACATCATACTGTACCACTCTGCGCATCCAGAAACACCCCTCCTGGGAGGACAGACAGCAATGGTGGGATCAAATGGCAAAAACGCACTGAATATAGAGAATGAGTATAAACAGGTAGCAAAGCGTAGACTGGGCTGGAACCCTTTCCCATGATGCGCTAGTTATCTAGATGCAAGGAAGTCCCAGCATGTGATTGGCAGCCATCCACTGCAGCCCATTTGCAGGAGCTAAGCAAGTGTAGCCCTTTGTCAGTACCCAAAGGGGAGACCTGACCACAGATCCATTCTGCTAGCCGAGGCGACTTCTCCAACAGAAAGAGCCTTGTGTGATGGAAGACAAACTCGTTGCACCATCAGGGAAGGCTCCTTCTGCCAGAAGAAAAGCATCTCTGCTTCCCACCTCTGCCTGCCCTGACCGGAGAAAACCAGGATACGGTGGTGGAAAGTTGCCGTCAAGTTGCAGTGGACTTTTGGAGACCCTGGCTCCAGTCACACGGAGAATTTGCTGTGAGAAAGGCATGAATGTCGTGCAGATTTTCGGGGCGTGATCACACCGCAACATCTGGGAAGCGTAGCGCACCCGTGGCCAACCCGTGGCGTCTCGCCGAAGATGCGAAGTTAAAAAGTACCAAGGAAAGTGCACTAGTATCCGGAAAACGCGCGCCACAGGCCGGCGTCTGATCGTGGGAGCGCTAGTATCCCGTGGCATCTGGCGCCCATCCACGTCCCGTCGCAAACCGGATGTTTTTCGTAAGCGCATGCGCACAAACACGCAACTGAAAGCAGTGCTGCTCCCTGGAACTGCGCATGCGCACAAACGTGAAACGCTTGTGTGATCGCGCCGCGCCGCTTCTTTGCCACGCTGCAGCATCGCTGTGTGATCACCAGCTAACAGCCTAAGCAAGGAGACTCGGGGGACCGTGTGATCGGGCGACCGCGCTTTATTTTGCTCTGGGGCGAACAGCCACGCCTCCCCCCCACATTATCACCAGGGCCCCTGTCGAGTTTTCAAGGCAAGAGTGTCTGTATATGCAAGATCACAGCAAAGTCATGTAGGACATGGGGTTTAGATCCAGATGATCTGAATGACAGCTGAGTGCTCATATGACACTAATTGCATCATATCAGTAAGTGTCACAGTGACTCAGCAATTGTACAGTACTGTGATGTGATTGGTCTGTACATGTATATATTGTAATTGGTTCTTAGTCAAGCACTGCCTATATGGTTACGGCTGTTATGCGTAGCACTGCGTTAGTCAAAATCCTGATTTGCTACAAGCTGTGTGTGTATATACTCTCTGTAAATAAACTGTAAATATTCTACAACAAACAACTCTGCTATTTTCTGGCTTCAGACACCGTCAAAGAGAGGAGCGGGGAAGGGGTTGCCATGGCCTGCCTCTTTGTGTAGTGACCCTGGGCTTCTTTGGTGGGCTCTCGTCCCAGTGCTAACCGGGGCTGTCCATGCTTAGCCTCCGAGGTCTGGCTAGCCGGGGCTTCCCAGGTTGGGGCAACCGTCCAGAAGTAATAAAGAACACGTTTAAAAATCCTGGGGGTGGGGACTCATGTTCAAATGTAGGATTCCTCCACCTGTATTCTGATACAATATAATTCTAGAATGGCCCAGGCGAGTCCAATCTCATCATATCTTGGAAGCTCAGCAGGGTCGGCCCCGGCCAGTGTTTCGATGGGAGACCACCAAGGAAGCCCAGGGCTGCGTTGCAAAGGCAGGCAATGTCTTTTGCCCGAACCTGGATGGCCCAGGCCATGCCCAATGTCAGATCTCAGAAGCTAAGCAGGGCCAGCCCTGGTTAGTACTTGGATGGGAGACCACCACGGAAGTCCAGAAACACAACACAGAGGCAGACAATGGCAAACTATATGCTGCCGAAGGCGTTCACGGCCGGAGTTCTTTAGTTGCTGTAGATTTCCCGGGCTGTCTGGCCGTGGTCTTGGCATTGTAGGACCTGACGTCTCGCCAGCAGCTGTGACTGGCATCCTCAGAGGCAGGGGTCATTTCGTAAAAAAAAGAGGTGCAGGAGCTCATTAGCATAACTCATTAGCATAACTTATTTGCATATGCCACACCCCCTGACATCACGGGGAGTGTGTCAGAAGGCAACACCCACCGCTCAGGCTCCACTGGACTCTCTTGGATTGCTAGCTATGGGGGGGACGGACGGACATAGCAGATCTGTCCTCGCAGAGGCGGGAGAGCTTGTACCTGAATAAAACCTGGTCTTAAAGGTGCCCCTGGACTGTTTTGGACCCGGGGGCCGGGGGGGCTCTGCAGCTTACCTGGCTGCTTCTTGCTCTGACTGAGGGCTGCTGGGAGCAGGGGGTGGGGCTTGTTGCATGTGCCCGCCCCCTGGGCTCTTTACTGCCGGAGCTCCGCTCCTGTGCGCTTCCGCAGGAAATGACCCCTGCTCAGAGGTATAACACAGAAAGATGGAGGACTCTCTGCGTCAATGTGTCAAACTATCTCTACTCGTCTTTCGTCCTGACCTGGATAGCCCAGGCTACGCTGATCTTGGCGGATCTTGGAAGCTAAGCAGGGTCGGCCCCGGATGGGAGATCACCAAGGAAGAGGCAGGCCAAGGCAAACCACCTCTGCTGCCCTCTTGCCTTGGAAACCCCTCCAGGGGTTGCCAACAGCCAGTTGCCTCTTAAAGGTAAAGGTAAAGGTTCCCTTGCTCGAAAGCCAGTCGAATCCGACTCTAGGGTTGCGGTGCTCATCTCCGTTTCCAAGCCAAAGAGCCAGCGCTGTCCGAAGACATTTCCGTTGTCATGTGGCCGGCATGACTAAACACCAAGGTGCACGGAACACTGTGACTTTCCCACCGAAGTGGTACCTATTTATCTACTTGCAATTTCTTGCTTTCAAACGGCTAGGTTGGCAGGAGCTGGAACTAGAGACGGGAGCTCACTCCGTCATGCAGCACCCGGGTCTCGAACTGCTGAACTACTGACCTTCCACAGCCTGCAGTTCAGTGTCTTAACCACTTGAGCCACCGCAGTTGCCTCTTGGCAGCACACAATTACTTTCCCTGAGCTGGACGGGGGAGGCTAGGCCCGATGTTGCCAGATCTCAGAAGCTGGAGGGGAGCCCCCGGGGAAGCCCAGGACTGAACGACTCTTGCCTTGGAAACTGCACGGGGTCACCATGAGCCATCTGCAACTCGACCGTGCTTTCCACCCCAGCATAACTCTTGGAGGACTGTGCCTGCCAGCTCTTATGGAAACTGCTCCTCAGTCCTCTGGGTTTATGGCCAGATCCTAAGACACTGATTATAATTCAGAAGCACTACCCATCGTCCCCCCCCCCCTCCAAATTCACCCGCTTTGCTTGCCACCCCCAGCAACCTCTGGAAAGAGCACCCCCCCCCCCGGGCCTTCTGAAGGGGGTGAGCCGCCCGCGGGGCGGGGAGGCCACGGAGACGGTGGTCCGGAACGTGAAAACATATTAAGATGCAAGGGCGCGGGCCAAGGGGGGTGGGGGGAGAGGGAAGGAGCATTTTCATTTCCGAGTTGTCAGGACGGGCAAAACGAATTACCGAATGGAAGCGCTGAATGACAGAATAATGAGCTGTTCATTTGAAATGTAAAATAAACGGTAAATCTCTCCGGTGAGCAGGCAGGATAAATGGCACACAGGTGACAATAGGTGATTAAATTAAACAGTAATGAACTCGTGAGAGATGCGGCCGCCGCGTCGAAGGCGGAGGGCAATCGCTTCGGAAGCCAGGGGGATTTCTGCTCAACACCTACACACACCACACACACACACAAACACACGGGCCTGATGCTCTGCACGACAACAATCGGCCACCCACTCCCCCCCCCCCTCCACAGCAGCCCGTCATACCCAGATCTTTCTCTCTCGTGCTGAACTTCGAATTCATTTATGAGTTACTCTTCAGCCCTGGCAGTCTCCGTGTCAATTTCACCGCAGACAGATCACAATTTAACTCTCAATGCCGTGTCAATTTCACTCTGCTCGCGCCTTTTCTCCCTCCTGAGTGTAACTGACAATTCGTGATGGAAGGAAGGAAGGGCGGTTGGATTCCAAAAAAGAAAAGGGTGTGTGTGTGTGTGGAGAAATATACACGACAATCCGGCACATATTTTTTTCAAATAAAAGCCACAGAGTTGGTCTAGTTCGGGCACTATACCCCGCTAGAGTCCCACCCCGCCACAAACCCTGCCCTCCTGAGCATCTACGCTCAAAATCTCCAGGTATTTCCCAACCTGCACCTGACAACCAATGTTCCCTCTAAGATGAGTTAGTGTGAGCTAGTTCACAAATGTTTAGCCTCCAACTCACACATTTCTGTCTTTGCTCTGGAAGGAGGGCTCCAGAGCAAACTAATTGATGCAGTAGCCAAATTGCTTGCTCACAACCAGGGGTCATTTCGAAAAGAGGAGCAGGAGCTCATTAGCATACCATATTTGCATATGCCACACCCCCTGACATTGCTAGCTAGTGGGGGGGGCGTGCAGATCTGCCCTCACAGAGGAGGGAGAGCTTGTACCTGAAGGCGGGCTGGGGGGGGGGCTCTGCAACTTACCTGGCTGCTTCTTGCTCCTCGTGGCCCGACTGAGGGCTGCTGGGAGCAGGGGGCGGGGCTTGTTACATGTGTCCGCCCCCTGAGCTCCTTACTGCCGAGGTCCGCTCCTGTGCGCTCCTGCAGGAAATGACCCCTGCTCACAATTTTAATGCCAGTAGCTCAGAAAGCAGAATTTTTGCTCACAGGACTCCACAGCTTAGAGGGAGCATTGCTGGCAACCAAGTGTCAGGTCTGGATGCAAATCCTCACTTGGCTATGAAGCTTGCTGGGTAACCTCAGGCCAGTTGCTCTGTTTCAACCTCACCTACCTCACAGGGCTGGTGTGATGACACAGCAGGGGGTAGCCATGTACACTACCCTGAGCAGCTTGCAGGAAAGCCTAGATAATAAAACTTAATATCTAGAAACAGGTGCTGGCCACACCTAGCGGACTACCTTGGCGGTTTCATTCCCAGAGCTCTACCAATCTGGGGCTGTTTAGAATAGGAGAGGGGTGGAAGGAAATGCAGGCTCTTCTACAGAAAAATGTACAACCTCCTGAAGAGGTGATTTCTGAGAGCCAGTTTGGTGTAGTAATTAAGAGCACGGACTCTAATCTGAGAGAACTGGGTTTGATTCCCCACTCCCCCACGTGCAGCTGCTGGTGTGACCTTGGGTCAGTCACAAGTTCTCTCAGAGCTGTTCTCTCAAGGGCAGTTCTCGAGAGAGCTCTCTCAGCCCCACCTACCTCACAGGGTGTCTGTTGTGGGGAGGAGTGGGGAAGGGAAAGGAGGTTGTAAGCCGCTCTGAGACTCCTTCAGGTAGTGAAGTATAAATTCAATATCTTCATCTTCTTCCTCTTCCTCCTCTTCTTCTCCTCCATCCCAGCACTCTTTACAATCCCAGCATGCCTGGCCTTCCCCACCCAGTTTTCCCTCTCTCTCCTGCAAAGCCAGAAAGGCCAGCCCGACCCCAAATCTCTCTCCCCGAATCTCCTCTTCCTACCCGCCCTCCTCCTCCACTCTAGATGCGACTCCCTCCAGATGGCTGGCATTATCTTGGCTTTATCAGAGGCTTATATGCTATCAAAGCTAGTAAGAGCCACCGCAGCTTCCCACAGCCCATTATTTGGAGTGCCTTTCTTTTATCAACGAGAGAGAAATCCTTTGCGGGACTTTGCTATTAGCAGATCAAATGCTCGACTATTCCGAGATGCACTTTCTGATTTGGGAACCCCCCGACAACCTCACGGAGAGATGCTGTTTACACTGCTCCTTCTCAAAATACCACCAACCCACCTCCTCCGCATGCTTTGGAGTTTCTATGAGTGCTAAAATGGGCTGTGGATGTTTTGGTGTAGCGGTTAATTGCGCGGACTCTAATCTGGGAGAACCGGGTTTGATTCCCCAGTCCTCCACTTGCAGCTGCTGGATGACCTTGGGCAAGCCATAGTTCTGTCAGAGCTGTCCTTGAAAGAGCAGTTCTGGAAAGAGCTCTCTGAGACCCGCCTACCTCACAGGGTGCCTGTTGTGGGGAGGGGAAGGGGAAGGGGTTTGTAAGCCGCTTTGGTCCCTGCCACACGGCAGAAAAAAACCCGGGCAAAATGCGGCTAATCAGAGCCGCACCAAAATAGAGACGCCGCGGCAGGATCCCACGGATCCCCTGAGCCACGGCACCATTGCTCCCCGGCACGATCAGATGCCGGGGAGGAAGCCACAGTTGGGAGGGGAGGCTGCCGAACTGCGCATGTCTGAGCATGCGCAGTTCGGCCAGGAGCCAAGGATGCGCCGGTGGAAGGACGCGCCGGCGATCCCACGGCTGGCCTTGATGCGGCCTTCCTGGAAGAACCACCTCAGTAGGTGGTTTATTTTTGCTGTGGGGTTTTGGGCGGAAGGGACGGATCGGGGACGGGCGCACAACACTTCCCAGATGTTGCGGTGGGATTGTGCCCGTTTGCTGCGCCCCTGATACGTTCCTCTCCCGGCCCAAAACCTCTCGTGTGACCGGGGCCTGAGTGGAGTTTGTGAGGAACAGGTATTTTGACCCTGTGTGGGAACCACATGGAAGTGTCTGAGGAGAAGAGAGGGAGGTTTCTGAGGAGAAGTAGTGCCCTGTGAGGAGAGCAGAGTAGCCTGACGAGGAGCTCTCGCAGACAGTTGCTGAAGTGGATTGAAACGGCATTATTTAGCAGATCTCTGAGGCAGCTGGATTTGCAATATGGTTCCCTGGCTGCCAGATCTCAAAGAGGACATGCAGAGAGGGGCAAGGTGCAGAAAAGGCGAGCCCGCTGACCAAAGGGCCGGAGCACCTTCTTGAGACAGCTGATTGAGAAGAGACCGAGTTCTCCCCTTTTGGCTAAAATACTCGATCACAGCAGGGCACGGTGAACTCATGGTGGTGTGGAGAGAGTTGACAAAGAGAACTTTCCCTCCCTCTCCCGAAATACTAGAACTTGAGGGCATCCAATGAAGCTGATGGGCAGTAGGCTCAGGATGGGCAGAAGGAAATACTTGACTCACTACTTTATCTCGTTTTTATCCAACCTTCCCTCTAGGAAGCTCAGAAGGCCCCTCGTTTATTTTAGCCTCTCAGAGTTTGTGCTTCTGCAGCCCTCTGAAATAACTGGCCCTAAAGACAGAGGCAAGAGTGGGGTGATGGAGGGGCTGCAGTCATCTCCCCTGCTCCATTTTGTTCAACAAAAATTTCCTCCTGGGCCTGTTTTGAAGACCAGTGAGGGAGAAGTTTGGGGGCACGTGTTAGGACCTCAAAGACAACCTGGGGGGCAGAGCAGTCCCAACTTCACGTTGCGGGGATCAGCCAGGAATATTAAAAGAGAGCCGATCCCCCCCTTACGTCCCCTCTTAGCCTTCCATGCCATCAATACCCTCTGCATTCTTAACACCCGGGTTCAATTCAAGGGACCTCTCAGCAACTTTTCTGGAGCAAATACTGGGGAGTATTGGGATATCTGGTTACTACAGCAGAGTTTTGCCCGGTCATAGAAGCCTGATACTGGGTGCCGTAAATAAATCTCCCAAGAAGCAGGGGTCATTTCCTGTGGGAGTGCACAGGAACGGAGCTCCGGCAGTAAGGTGCCCAGGGGGCGGGCATATGCAACAAGCCCCACCCCCTGCTCCCAGCAGCCTTCAGTCGGGCCACGACATGCAAGAAGCAGCCAGGTAAGTTGCAGAGCTCCCCCGGCCCGCCTTCAGGTACAAGCTCTCCTCCTCTGTGAGGGCAGATCTGTGTGTCCCCCCCCTAATAGCTAGCAGTCCAAAACAGTCCAATGGCACCTTTAAGACCAAGTTTTATTCGGGTACGAGCTCTCCCTCCTCTGTAAGGGCAGATCTGCATGTCCCCCCCCCAAAAAAACCCCCTAGCAATCCAAAACAGTGCAGTGGCGCCTGAGCGGTGGGTGTTGCCTTCTGACGCACTTCCAATGATGTCAGGGGGCGTGGCATATGCAAATAAGTTATGCTAATGAGTTATGCCAATGAGCTCCTGCACCTCTTTTTCTACGAAATGACCCCTGCCAAGAAGTATATTGCATAAAGGGTAAGCTTACATTTATTCAGGTAGATCCAGTTCACATTCAGGCTGCAGTCAAAAGAAGCCTAGTCTAAAGCGTGCTTCCCCTCTCACAATGGCCAGCTTACCTGGCATCATGAGTGTGGGCGTATGAGGGCATTGTCTCCGTAGGAGAGACCTGCAGAGACATGTGCACTGAGGGAGAGGACAAAGGGAGAGAGGAGGGGTCAGAGGGCAGCTCCCAGGTCAAGACAAAGAGAGGCATCCCATTCAAGGAGAAGGGAGCGGTGGCGCAAGCAATAAAACGCTTGCATGTAACATCATAGCGAACAGCCCTATGGTTTTTCGAGACCCACCATGGCCGGGGTGAGCACCCGGCCCCAGTCCTAGCTCCCGCCCACCCAGTGGTTCGAAAGTTACATGCAAGTAGATAAATGGGTACCTACCCTTAGAAGGGTAGGGGGCACCCTCCTCCAAGTGGGGACGTGGTGCAACTTCAGCGGCAGCGGCAGCGATGGCAACGGCGATGGCGGTGACGGCAGTGTGGTGGCACAGTGCGGCGATCCCTGGTGGCCAGTGGAACAACGGCGTCCAGCACTCGGTGTCAGTCGCTCAGCGACAGTGGAGATGGAGTGACGAAGGAGCGCATGGCAGCGTGAGCGGCGCAGGCGCAGCGGAGCCGGATACGGACACAGCTGGGCCGGGGCTACCGCGGGCCGTGCGCCGGAAGATCGAAGCCGAGAAGGACTGGCCGCGGATGGGCGCCGACCCCAGTGGACCGCCGAGGAAAGAGAGCCAAGAACAGCGAATACGGACACAGCTGGGCCGGGGCTACCGCGGGCCGTGCGCCGGAAGATTGAAGCCGAGAAGGACTGGCCGCGGATGGGCGCCGACCCCAGTGGACCGCTGAGGAAAGAGCCGAGAACAGCGAACCCACCCGGGTGCCGGTAGGCAGCCCCACCCCTTTTAATATGTGGCCATAGAATTAGGAGTAACCTGCACTTGCAGCACAATTGTAAACCGCTCTGAGACCTTCGGGTCTGAGCGGTATAGAAGCCGAATGTTAAATAAATAAATGAATAAATAACACCTACGCACCCTTAGGGTGATGTAGCGCCCCCAGTGTCCAGGCACGCTGAGTTGCTCACTCCAGCAGGGTGTTCAGAGCTATCTTCGTTAAAAGAAATAAAGAGATTAGAAAACAACAGCCCTCACATCTGAACTAACATCTTGCAAGGCGGGGGGAATTTAATTGAAAGTGTCGTCCGCAATTTAAAATGCCAAACAGAGGGAGAGGCTGTGTCAAAGCTCCCTGCTGCTCATAAGCCATACACCAGGATGATTTTTTTGATGGCTGGAGGTGGAAGTCAGCGAAAACAACCGAGAAGCGATTTGCGTGCTGGCTTCTTTTCTTGCGCCTCCCACCCACACATCTCAGCTACATACTTAATGGGTGGTTACTGAAGGTGCTAGTGTGTACTACCTGTTGTTTGGGCAGCTGTGAGGCTACGGAATGTTCACAGGCATTCTCAATTATCAGGAAAGGTGTCCCTAATACAATGGCAACAAGTGGTGAAGGCAGGGACTGTAATGCATGGCTAGCATTGACAGGTAGACACTGAAAATAGGGGATGGGGGGAAAGACAGAATGAGCAAGACAGACCAGTATAATAAGAATGAGTCCCTGCGTATTGAGGTTATAGGAGGAGGAGGTTGGATTTATGCCCCACCCTTCACTTGGAGTCTCAGAGCGGCTTACAATCTCCTTTCCCTTCCCCTCCACACAACAGACACCCTGTGAGGTAGGTGGGGCTGAGGGAGCTCTTTCCAGAAGTGCTCCTGAGAGAACTGACCCAAGGTCACACCAGCAGCTGTGTGTGAAGGAGTGGGGAATCAAACTCGCTTCTCCCAGATTAGAGTCCACGCACTTAACCACTACACCAAACTGGCTTTTATTGAAAAGGTGATCCTGTGCCTGAAGAAGCTGGATGTTACTTTTGTTCAGGGCTTTTTTTGGGGAAAAGGGGTGCCGGAACTCTCAAGCGGGAAATGAAGTTTTCAAACTGTTTACTGAAAACTCCCGAACTTTTAAACATTTTTGAAAGAATTTTGTTAAAGAGGTTCCAGCACTCCGTTCCGCCCCCCCCCGAGATTTTTATGTACGTGCCAACTGCCTGGTACTGCTCAGGGAGAACAGTTAGGGAGTCGTCATCGGGTTGTCAAACCGGATCAACCTTACCGATCCCATTCTGAATATTGATGGCAATTACTCGAAACCTTTTGGGCGTACGAGCTTGATAGCCTCCTCTGGCAGATTGTTGGATGCTCCGAGTATTTGGCATTTGTTATAGGCAGGGGGAAAAATACTGGCGGGTGAAAGAGCACTTGCTCCTGACCTTTTGAGAGATGGCAAGTCTGGGGAGGAGGGGAGAGATGAGCAGGAGTGATGCCTGATACCGAGTCAGACGCCGAGCTCCGCATTCTATAATGTGGGGAGTAACCGCGGCTCCAAGACCTCAAGAAGTTCACAGAGTCATCATTGCTGATATGTTAATGCTGTGGTTATTGAATGTCCCATTTCGTTGATTACCCTGACTCACGCTGTGTGATCCACCTCTAGTCCCTGTGAGAAAGGCTATGTCCCCGGTCACACGGAGAATTTGCCGTGCGAAAAACACGAATGTCGGGGGGATTTTTGGGACGCGATCACACCGCAACCTCTGGGAAGCGTAGCGCACCCATGGCCAACCTGTGGCGTCCTGTCGAAGATGCGGAGTTAAAAAGGAAAGGGCACTAGTACCAAGGAAAGTGCACTAGTATCCGGAAAACACGGGGCAGGGGCAGGCGTCTGATCGCGGGAGTGCTTGTATCCCGTGGCATCTGGCGCCTGTCCACGTCCCGTCGCAAACTGGATGTTTTCGTAAGCACATGCGCACAAACACGAAACTGAAAGCAGTGCTGCTCTGCAGAACTGCGCATGCACACAAACGCGAAACACTTGTGTGATTGCGCCACGCCGTTTCTTTGCCACGCTGCAGCATCGCCGTGTGATTGCCAGTTAACAGCTGAAGCATGGAGACTCGGGGGACCGTGTGATCGGGCTACCGCGCTTTATTTTGCTCCGGGGCTAACAGCCATGCCCCCCCTCCCGCATTATCTGGCCCATGTGACCGGGGCCTATAAATAACGTAAAATACAACATTTCATTATATTGTCAAAAGCTTTCATGGCCGGAGTTCATTAGCTGTTGTAGATTTTCCAGGCTGTGTGGCAGTGGTCTTGGCACTGTAGGACCTGACGTTTCGCCAGTAGCTGTGACTGGCATCTTCAGAGGTATGACACAGAAAGATGGAGAACTCTCTGTGTCAAGGAGAGAAGAAAAATGGTAGGCAGGTAATTTATATCCGCTCAGGAAGGTGGAGTAGGGCTGAGTCATTATACCGCGCCCTTTCCTGTCCTGAAAAACGCAAAAGGCTCTACATCTGACAATAGCACTACAGGTCCCAATCCCTCCCCTCCCCTCCCTTGCACCCATTTCTGCAAAGTGGCAGAAAATGAAACAATTGCTAAATAAACACTAAATCAAGCCAAGCCACCGGCAACCTTTCCGCCAATTGTCATGCAGAAATAGATTTGTGCTTGCTCAGCAGAAACTCCGCAAGCGGAGAAGGTTGCCGTGATGAAAGGGCCGGCCTGTCGCTTTTTTAACTCTCCCCGCCGAAGCCACAACAAATCTGATCCATAGGCAGTGGCGACATTCTGCTCTCAGAAACAGCGCTGCTCACGAGGTGTCCCATTGCATGCATCGAGACGGTTGGCAGACAGGACTGGGAAACGCCCCTTCAGGAGCAAGGCAATCTTTTATATATATGGTCTAGGCCGGAGTTATTTATAATCTCTTCTCCCAACCCAACTGAGTCACTGCGCACTAAAACCCAGAATTAAATGGCGATAAATCATCTTAAAAGCTGAGAGCATTAAAATCCAACAGAATGCAGGGCAGGGTTTGTAAGGGAGCAGAGAAACGTCTAATTAGGGGAAGAAGGGACTGTCTACCAAAATATCTACCATTGTGACTGGGGTCATTTCGTAGAAAAAGAGGTGCCAGGGCAGGGTTTGTAAAAGAGCAGAGAAATGTCTAATTAGGGGAAGAAGGGACAGTCTACCAAAATATCTACCATTGTGACCAGGGGTCATTTCGTAGAAAAAGAGGTGCAGGAGCTCCTTAGCATAACTTATTAGCATAACTTATTTGCATATGCCACACCCCCTGGCATCATGGGAAGTGTGTCAGAAGGCAACACCCACCACTCAGGATCCACTGGACTGTTTTGGATTGCTAGCTATGGGGGGGGGGTTGCACGCAGATCTGCCCTCACAGAGGAGGGAGAGCTTGTACCTGAAGGCGGACCGGGGGGAGGGGGCTCTGCAACTTACCTGGCTGCTTCTTGCTCCTCGTGGCCCAACTGAGGGCTGCTGGGAGCAGGGGGTGGAGCTTGTTGCATGTGCCCACCCCCTGGGCTCCTTACTGCCGGAGCTCCGCTCCTGTGCACTCCCGCAGGAAATGACCCCTGATTGTGACTGGTGGGAGGCACAGAGTATATGGCAGGGATGTTGGGGCGCACAGTTTCACAGGTAACCCTGGACTAGGATTTGCGAGACCCGGGTTCGAGTCCCTGATAAGACCCGGCTTTCCTTTAATCCTTTTTTTTTGGGGGGGGGGAGGTACCCTGAGGAGATGATCCAGGTTCAAGGTCAGCTCTACATAGAGTTGCCAGCTCCGGGTTGGGATATTCCTGGAGATTTTGGGGGTGGAGTCTGGGGAGGGACTTCAGGAAGGTATAGTGCCACACACAGTACACCTTCCAAAGCAGCCATTTTCTCCGGGGGAACTGAGCTGTTGCTCGGAGCTCAGTTGTAATCAGGGCTCTTTTTGTAAAAAAAAAGCCCAGCAGGAACTCATTAGCATAATAGACCACACCCAACAACAGGAACTCATTAGCATATTGGGCCACACCCCTGACAGCACAGCTCATTGGCATATTAGGCCACACCCCCATGTTACCAGAAGTGTGGTTATCCAGCCACACCCACCTTTTGCTTCTTATTCTGTTTCCCTTGTTTGTTGTCAAAACCCAGGGCCTTTTTTTGGAGCAGGAACTCTTTTGCATGTTAGGCCACACACCCCTAATGTAGCCAATCCTAATGAGTTCCTGCTGTTGGGTGTGGCCTGTTATGCTAATGAGCTCCTGCTGGGCGTGGCCGACTTGGGAGCCAGCCGGAACTCTGTTCCTGTGCGTTCCTGCCCAAAAATAGCCCTGGTTGTAATCCCAGGAGGTTGGCAACTCTATCTGGGGCTGACCCCCCCCCCCAAGAAGTCAGCATGACAGTCTCTACTCGGCATGCGCCAGTTTCCTCCAACCGCCTCACTTTCTGTTCCAGAATTCTGCTCCCTGCTGTCTTCCTTCCCTCCTAAATATTCTAGTCTCACTAGGAGAATTTCTGAAACTAACTCTGGAATGGGTGCCTGAACAGTCTGCCTGCTCCTTCCTTTGAACCGACCCCTTTCCAACGTACAGTTTGGTGTAGTGGTTAAATGGTTAAGAGCGTGGACTCTAATCTGGGAGAACCGGGTTTGATTCCCCCCTCCTCCCCATGCAGTTGCTGGTGTGACCTTGGGTCAGTCACAAGTTCTCTCAGAGCTGTTCTCTCAAGGGCAGTTCTCGAAAGAGCTCTCTCAGCCCCACTTACCTAGTCACAGGGTGTCTGTTGTGGGGAAGGGAAAAGAGAAAGGGATTGTAAGCCGCTCTGAGACTCCTTCAGGTAGTGAAGGGCGAGATATAAATCCAATCTCTTCTTCTTCTACATATTGTTAAAAAAACCACAACAAAACCACCCTGGATGTGATTGTCCAAACCAGGGGTCCCCAACCTTTCTGAGCCTGCCTGCACATTTGGAATTCTGACACAGCATGGTGGGCGCAGCAGCAGCATGGCTGCCACAAAATGGCTGCTGAAGGAGGCGGGCCCAGCCACAGAATGGCTGCCACGGCTTAACCTCAGTCGCACAGTGCAGATCCACAGTGCCAAAGCAACATTAAAAAAAAAAAACCTGCACAGCCAATCAAATCTCCAATAGCCAATCAGAAGCCTTGCTGGGCAAAAGCCCTACCTGGCCCCACCCACTCCCCAAAAATGCTTGGTGGGCACCGTTGAAGTCATCAGTGAATGCCGTGGTGCCCACGATCACCATGTTGGGGACCCCTGGTTCCAATGACTGTGACCCAGAGTCCTTATGTATAACGTCCTGCTCTTGCGCGATTAGGCTCCAAGGAATTGAAAACAGATTCACCTGTACATGTAATCTTCCTTTTGCCAATATGTGTGGGCAGGGGTCATTTTGTAGAAAAAGAGGTGCAGGAGCTCATTAGCATAACTCATTAGCATAACTTATTTGTATATGCCACACCCCCTGACATCACGGGGAGTGTGTCAGAAGGCAACACCCACCATTCAGGCTCCACTGGACTGTTTTTGGATTGCTAGCTATTGGGGGGGGGGGAATGTGCAGATCTGTCCTCGCAGAAGAGGGAGAGCTTGTACCTGAATAAAACTTGGTCTTAAATGTGCCACTGGACTGTTTTGGACCGGGGGAGCGGGGGGGGGGCTCTGCAGCTTACCTGGCTGCTTCTTGCTCTGACTGAGGGCTGCTGGGAGCAGGGGGTGGGGCTTGTTGCATGTGCCCGCCCCCTGGGCTCTTTACTGCTGGAGCTCCACACCTGTGCGCTCCTGCAGGAAATGACCCCTGTGTGTGGTTAACTGCACATGTGCATCGCATTGTACAACACTCTGGGATACACAAACGGACTGCTCTTGTCCCCCGTTGGGACTCAAAGCGGCTTTTGGAAAACTGCTCTCCCCTCCCTTACAACAGCCCTGTGAGTTAGGCCAGGCTGAGAGTCTGTGACAGGCCCAAGGTCACCCAGGGTAGAGGTGGGAATTCGAACCCCGGTTGCCTAGCGTCCTAGCCGACGACTCTGTCCACCGCACCGCACCGGTTCCCCTACTTTCCCCTTTGCAAACAAGACCAGGCAACTAAGAACCGGAACATCCAGGGGGAAATGTGGAGGGGGAGTCTTGGAAGCGCCTCTCTGCGCATGCACGCACACTCGGGAGCCTCCAGTTGGAAGTTAGCTTTAAGCAAACTCCACGGAACGGCGAAGTCCACCTGCTTAATCACAGCCCAATTTGCAGAGCAGCTGTTTTGGCTCCGGTGCAGTCAGATGGGAGAACTCCCACCCCCCTCACCCCCAGTGCTGTCGAGAGCCTCTCGGGAGCCCCACGGGACCCTGCCCAGGTACTCGCGGTGATGCAAAAGCTGCCCTTCAGTGGACCTGCCCTGCCAGCTCGCTGTTCGCTGGCTCCAGCTGTACCCACGCCAGGCAGGCTCAATAGCCATCGTGTGCACCGCAGGGGCCTCCGAGTGCTTACAGCACATTTTTCCTCTCTTTTTTTTAAAAAAGAAAAGAACATCGAGTCCATAAAACAACAATTAGCTGCGTTCTCTAATTTACGAGCTTAATTTCCACAGCCATTACTGACTGCCATCTCGGCGGCTTTCACGCAAGGGTAATTGTTCGCGCCTCGGAAAGGAGCTGGCGCAGCAAGTGGCCCCTGGCTTCCCACAGTGCAAGGCAGGACGAGACGGCTGCCCTTGCCTCTTACCGGACACCAGAGCGGTGGGCACTGGGCACAGGCCACTTGCCATCCTACCAAGCGAAGTCCTCCCGGCATTATAATAGAGCTTCAGGTGACAGAGATCAGCTTCCCATGAGAAAATGGAGAGGGTGGACGCTATGGGTTACCCCACACATCCTAGGTGGAATCCTTCCCCAGACTGTGCCCTCCACGGGCACTGCCTCCAAGTCTCCAGGAATTCCCCAGGCCAGGTTTGGCATCCTGAGCATTTGGGCTCTGCCTTGTGCAGGAAGGTATTAGAGCAGTTACAATCCAGAAGGGTGCGGCATCGAATATGAGAAACGGGTTGACACAAGCCAGGAGGGTGAGATGGTCCAATGGCCTGTAGCCCTTCAGAGGTGGCAGTGGGGGAAATTGCATTTTCACACACACTAAATAACACACTTTTAATCCACTTTCAGTGCACTCTGCAACTGGATTTGACTGTGTGAAATGGCAAAACCCACTTGCAAGCTGTTGCTAAAGTGAATTGAAACTACTTTATTTAGCAGGTGTGAAAGCGCCAATTTTGTTGACTGCTACGAAAATCGGCTAAGAAGTCCAGACTAAATATGGCATTATGCCCCAAACCCTGCCTTCCTCAGACTCCACCCCCAAAATCACCAGGTTATTTCCCAGTTGGCAACCCTGCATGTACCTGATAAAAGGGGCAGTGTTTGAAGTATATGCATGTTATTATTTTTTTTAAAATCATGAGCGCCAGGGAATCATTCAAGAGTATGCAGGAACCCACCACTGCTACCTACGCCACATTTCTACAACTTACGCAAGCTTTTAAAAAGACAACTGCTATGCTTATAGTGGATACATAGCGCAGGCCTGTGAGTGATGTGGAACCTTGCAAAGTTTAAACACAATACTTTTCTTATATAATTTAACATCATTAAAGGAATGACAGAACTTCTCTCTTCTTCAGAGAGTTTTTGCCCTTTTTTCACATAATATTTTTCAACAACAGCGTCCCCTGCCCGCAGACATACTTCCTGTTCTACCACTGTATGAAGTCGTAGAGCTCTGGTCCATCGAGTTCGATATTCTGTACCGCAGGGGTCACCATCACTGAACATGACAGCACCTCGAAAATGTGAGAACTTATCATGTGCTGTGTGCACCAATACAACGGTGGAGAGCTGGGGCCAGTCACAAACACTGGAAGGTTCCAAACCGAGCATCCCCCTGTGGTCGAGGCAGCTGTTTCTGAGGACCCAAAGCTGTTTCCATAGACCCTGAGGCTCTCCTGAAGCGCCTCCCTCTCTAGTAAACCCAGAATCAGGTCTTCCTTTTGGGAAAGAAGGATGTAGTTGCCAGGAAACACGTTGGTGGGCACCACATTGGGGATGACTGGTCTACTGTGGCAGGCAGAGAAAGGTCTGTCCAAACACAGGCTACCTGGGAAGTCCTTAGAGGCGTCAGGGATGGATCCTGGGAGTTCCTGCATGAGCCAAATGTATTCTAGTGCTGAACCACAGCTGGCCTTGCCAACCTTCTGGAGGCATGTTGGGTCCTGTTACATAGAAGCAGCCTTGAGAGGTGCTCACTAAAGCTTAGGAGACCTGGCCCATAAAGAAACTGAATAGTCTTGTCCGATAAGGAAACGGAATGAGACTTCCTATAGTTGTTCTTTGTTCCTGAGGAAGGACCAGAAGTCTGAAACACTGAATAAAGGTAAAGGTAAAGGTTCCCTTGCTCGAAAGCCAGTCGAGTCCGACTCTAGGGTTGCCGGGCTCATCTCCGTTTCCAAGCCGAAGAGCCAGCGCTGTCCGAAGACGTTTCCGTGGTCATGTGGCCGGCATGACTAAAGACCAAGGCGCACGGAACGCTGTTACCTTCCCACCGAAGTGGTACCTATTTATCTACTTGCAATTTCTTGCTTTCGAACTGCTAGGTTGGCAGGAAACACTAAATGCTACCTAGGAAAAGTATTTGTATTTTCCTTTCATGGATCCTGTGGGCTTCTGTATTTTCCCATGATGGATTATTTGTATAGAGTCACTCTTGATTACATGTGCATTTCACTTCGTTGACGTCTCCTTTTGGATATAAATTCTTGCAGGTAATTCAGCTCACAGTTGTTTTCTGTTGTTCTTTGCCAACCTCCAGGTGGGAGCTGGGTGCCCTCCTGGATTGACAACTTCATTATTATTATTATTATTATTATTATTATTATTATTATTATTATTATTATTATTATTATTATTATGACTCATTAATTGCCCCATCCCGACTTGTGCCGGGCTCTGGGCAATTTGCGACACGATGTTAAGCCATTAGAAACTATATAAAAACATCAGCTATCGTAAGATTAATAACATCAACACCAATTTAAAACAAATCTTCGGGTAGAGTTGCCAGGTCCCCCCTGACCACCAGGGGGCGTTGTGGGGTGGGGTTGCCAGATCCAGACTGGGAAACTCCTGGAGATTTGGGGGTGGAGCCCGGGGAGGACAGGGACCTCTGTGGGGCACAATGCCATAGAGCCCACCCTCCAAAGGGAGTTATGGGATGGTTGTGAATGGTTGTGTGAGTGTATATGAGTATGGCTGTAGATCACTGAAATGATTGCACCTTTAATTTCGTTGTACTATGTACAATGACAATAAAGTATATTATTATTATTATTATCTGAGAGTTTTTGCATTTAGCCTCCGGCTCACAGATTTTTTGTCTTCGCTCAGGAAGGCTGTCTCCAGAGCAAGCTAATTGATGCAGGAGCCAAATCGCTCGCTCACAACTTTAAGGCCAGTAGCTCACAAAGTAGGATTTTTGCTCACCAGACTCCACAGCTTAGAGGGAGCATTGATCCCCAGGACCCACTTGGAGGCTGGCACCCCTGTCTCCGGGCTACAGGGATCAGTCCCCCTGGAGAGTGGACCCGATGGTCTCACACCCCCCCCAGCTCCCTCCTCTGATCAAACTCTGTCCCTGTAAGTGCCAGATGGTTTTCCATCTTATTTGTGGGATTTCTGTCCCCCCCCCCCCCGCTTCATTTTTCAAGTTCTGCTGCTGCTATTTTCAAAGATAGATCTTGGGCTGTTTCATTTTTTTGATTAGTTATTTTACTGAACAAGATCAGAGACTGCCTCGAGAAGCCTATGTGATGAGAGGGGCTAAATGGAGCCTCCATGTTCAGAGGCAGTATACCTCTGAATGCCATCGCTGGTGAGGCAGCGTCAGAGCGAGGCTTTGGCATCGGAGCCCCACTTGCAGGTCTTTGGGGACCTCCGGCTGGGAGGCAGGCTGCTGGACCAGATGGCTCACTCGTTTGGGGCTCTCCTTATTTTCTCAGTATGGGAGATGAATGTAAATACTTCTCCACCCATTGGTTGCTCTGCAGGAGAAACCTTGAGCAAGGGCAGAGTCGTTTCCAGGGCTGGCCATAAACCTGATGGATGACTTCCCTGAAATGAGTAGTTTTTTGCCCAAAAATACGAGCAAAAGGTGCCGCTCAGGGCCGATCTCCTTCGGAGAAAGGGAAAAGAAGTCTTGTTAGGCGACCGGCGGCTTTATTTCCCCCCTCTCTTTTAAAAATATTGCTGGTGCCCTTCGCAGCCCAGAGAGACAGAAGTAATGAAAGAAGAACTGAGAGAGAGAGAGAGAGAGAGAGAGAGAGAGAGAGAGAGAGAGAGAGAGAGAGAGAGAATTTTTCAAGGCAAGGCAGGGACAGAATATATGATGCGGAGTGACAGAGAAAAGGAGCAGATGTTTAGGGACAGAGGGGAGAGGAGAGAGGGAGGAAGGGGCGCTGGGCATCAGCTGGGGCGAGACTTTTAAATGGAGCTTCCAGGGGCAAAGGCAGTCTACCTCTGGATGCCAGCTGCTGGGGTGGCAGTAGTTGTCAGATCCCCAGTTAAAACAGTCTCCACAACACTTTTGGCAGTGATGCTTTATTAGAGATATGCTTACTTCTAGGAACTGGTTCCTCGTCAGGACTGAAGAAAGCTCGTGAAATTCAGAGGTCATGCTCCCTCTAAGCTGTGGAGTCCTGTGAGCAAAAATTCTACTTTGTGAGCTACTGGCAATAAAGTTGTGAGCGAGCAATTTGGCTACTGGATAAATTAGTTTGATCTGCAGCCCTCTTTCCTGAGCTAAGACAGAAATGTGTGAGCCAGAGGCTAAAAAACTGTGAGCTAGCTCACACTCACTCAGCTTGGAGGAAACACTGGAAGACCCATTGTACCCCCACACCCCATGCATGCATCAGCATTCGGCCACTAGCGTTTCTATGACAACCCTGATAGATAGACGGTTTCTTATCTATTCTAGCCTAGCGAAAAAGTCTTCAAGGCCAACTCTCATGAGAACCAGCCCCGAGGGGTGCAACTTGAGAAACAACTATGGCTACTACCAGCAAGCACTCAACCCACACACACTCCCCGTAGGAAGCAAAAGGAAGAGAAGTGAAACCAAAACCTTGACAGTAATAGGGTAAAACCACCATCTTTATACCCTGCCTAGGAGTTTTCCAGAAGCATGGGGCTGGCTGCCCTCGGAAAAAAATGGGACATTGGACTATGGCCACCAACTCCAGCTTGGGAAATTCCTGGAGATTTTTGGGCGGACCCTGGGAAGGCTGAGATTTGGGGGAAGGGAGGGGCCTCAGCGTGGTAGAATGCCAAAAAGTTCTTCCTCCAAAGTAGCCATTTTCTCCAGGGAACCACTCCTAGCATCAACAGTTTAAAGCATTTATTAAAAAGAAAATGTTTTCACGCATACTTTAGCACAGCACCAGATTTGAGCAAGGGAAAAAAAAGAAATTGGAAAAACCCCACAAATCCTCTGCCCCTCTTGTATACATGCCCTATCTGATGGTAAAATAAGACAGGCTCTTTTAGCTTAGCTGTTCTAGTTCTCTACAGAGTTACCATTACCTTGAAGCTTGCTCCCAGTCTATATGGCTGTCTCAGGAGTTAAGGGTCCTGTGTCCTCTCATCGCCTGAGTATCCCAGAGAAAAAGAGCTATTTCCTGTTCCACAGAAATTTTATCGTCTCTGGTTCCCCTCTCACTTGAACCCAATCAGGCCAGGTCAAGGCAGCTTTTCCTGTTCTCTCCAGGAATCTACTTCCTCAACCTCTCTAGCATTTGACACCGCCAAACTCTCTGCTCCCTAACTGAAGGAGGAGGGAGAAGGAGAAAGCTTGACCACCCCACTGTCTTTCCTGCTAGATCTTTTAGCATTTGGAAGAAGGTGGGCTGAGGGACAATCAAATTGACTTCCCCCTCTGCCTTCCAGACTGTTCTCTGTCCAGGGAGAGAAGAAAAAAGCCTTTTAAAATGCCCAGTGGAGGTTTGCTGCTTCCCAACCTCCCAGGAGAAAATGCATTTTGTCACTGAGGCACTAATCCTCTGAATCCCAGAGCCAGGAGGCAACATCAGAGAAAGGTCTCGGCCTCTCTGCCCTGTTGTCGGACCTCCAGAGGACCTAGGCTGTGTAAGATGGGATGCTGGACTAGATGGACCATTGGTCTGATCCAGCAGGGCTCTTTGGATGTTCTTAATGCAGGAGAGGGGGAAGAAAAACTAGTATCAGTTGCTTAGTAAAGGGAAAGGTTCCCTTGCTCAAAAGCCAGTCGAGTCTGACTCTAGGGTTGTGGTGCTCATCTCTGTTTCAAAGCCGAAGAGCCAGCGCTGTCCGAAGACGTTTCCGTGGTCATGTGGCCGGCATGACTAAACACCAAGGCGCACAGAACGCTGTGACCTTCCCACCTTCCCTACTTTCAGTTTCTTGCTTTTGAACTGCTAGGTTGGCAGGAGCTGGAACTAGAGACGGGAGCTCACTTTGTCATGCGGCACACTCGGGTCTCGAACTGCTGAGCTACCGACCTTCCACAGCCTGCTGTTCAGCGTCTTAACCACTTGAGCCACCGCAGCTCCATACTTTCCAATCATTAAAAGAGCACCTGGTATGATAAGATCATGGCATGTATCGTTCCCTCTAAACATGTAAAAATTGTCCCAACTGCAGATAAATCCATCCTGCTTAGATCTTCCCTGCTGCAGTCGGGGTTTTGCCACCTCATCATTCCCTTGTGGGCAGGCCTGGAGACCCCCAGAATTATAGCTGATCCCCAGGCCTCAGGGGTCAGTTCCTCTGGAGAAAATGGCTGCTTGGGAGGGCGGACTGTGTGGCATGATACCCTGCTGAGGCTCCTCCCTCCCGAAAACCTGCCCTCCCCAAGCTCCATTCCGGAATCTCCAGGAGTCTCCCACCCTAGATTTGGCAACCTTCTGTGTCTTTCACAGCTCACAGATTGGTGACTTTGAAGTATGGCTGTCTCCACTTTGGACTTACCCGAAGGGAAATGACGGCGTCCACCTCCCTCCCACCTGGAGTTGAGCCCCATCTTTCCCCTGTAGCTCCTAATTACCTTTCTCCAGCGCTAAATGGAGCTGCGGTGGCTCAAATGGTTAAGATGCTGAACTGCAGGCTGTGGAAGGTCGGTAGCTCAGCAGTTCGAGACCCGAGTGCGCTGCATGACGGAGTGAGCTCCCGTCTCTAGTTCCAGCTCCTGCCAACCTAGCAGTTCGAAAGCAAGAAATTGCAAGTAGATGGATAGGGACCACTTCGGTGGGAAGGTAACAGCGTTCCGTGCGCCTTGGTGTTCAGTCATGCCGGCCACTTGACCACGGAAACGTCTTCAGACAGCGCTGGCTCTTCGGCTTTGAAACGGAGATGAGCACCGCAGCCCTAGAGTCGGATTCGACTGGCTTTCGAGCAAGGGAACCTTTACCTTTACCTAGCGCTAAATAGTGTTGCTATGTTTCATGGGAAGATGTACATAAAAATAAATTGTACTGTAGCGGGTTCCGATGGCTCCTTAAATCATGAAGTTTTCCACCCAGTGTGGCTCATGAAATCCCCTTCCTTTTGCCTCCCACAGAATCTCTCTCTTTCTCTCTTTATTTCAGGGTCTTCACTTACAAGATATCCCCCCCCCCTATGAATGAGCATGGCTTCGGAGGTAGGAAACAGACAAAGAAGAGAAAGATTCATAAACTTCAAGGATGTTGGGTTAAAAAAACCCACCCTTCTATGAAAAACTCTTGAATGAGCTACTAATAAGATGAAGGGCCATAATTAGCAGGTGGATTGTGCATTCTCAAAGCGCTGTCTGCCTCTTGGCAGAAAGAGGGAATGTGAGAGAATTTCTCGGAGTCCTTGAAGCCCCGGATAACATATTGCGAAGAGATCTTTTCTCGGTAAGCCAGCCTGCACCCAATCTTTCTCGACTCCCACACACGAGACACGGCTGTCCTTGAGAAACGGCCTCTTTCGCTCAGAGGCACAGTCCCCATCCTGTAAACATTTGTGCGGATGATACGAACTGAACTTGAAACGCAGATGGGCATATTCTGGATGTCAGTGGGAGAGCTGCGGAATTTGGTATCTGACGGAGAATACGGGGCCTCGAAGATTTCCATTAAAAAAACAAAAAAAATGAGCTTCTAGTTCTTTGGAAGGGGCCATGGTGGCTCAGAGGTTAAGAGGCTGAGCTGCGGACCTGGAAGGTCTGTCATTCGGCAGTTCGAGACCCGAGTGCTGCATGTGACGGAGCGAGCTCCCGTCTCTGGCCCCAGCTCCTGCCGGCCTAGCAGTTCGAAAGCAAGAAACTGCAAGTAGATAAATAGGTACCGCTTCGGTGGGAAGGTAACAGCATTCCGTTCGCCTTGGTATGTAGTCATGCCGGCCACATGACCATGGAGAAATCTTTGGACAGTGCTGGCTCTTCGGCTTGGAAACGGAGATGAACTCCGCCCCCCTAGAGTCGGATTCGACTGGCTTTCCAGCAAGGGAAACCTTTACCCAGTTCTTTGGAGCACAGACCTTGCAAAGTAGTGGGTGGGATCCGAGAAGCGAATGACATGGAAGAGAGGAGAAATGTGTACTCTACCCCATTTGCCAACTAGAGGGGCCAGATCTCCCGCTATTACGACTGATCTTCAGGCAACAGGGGAAATGGCCGTTTTGGAAGGCGGACTCAGCAGCGTTTATGCCCCATCGAAGTCCCTCTGCTCCCCAAAACCTCCCCTCCTCCGGCTCCGTCCCCCAAATCTCCAGGTATTTCTCAATCCAGAGCGGGCGACTTTATTGCCAGCTCTGGCTGGGAAATTCCTGGAGGTTTTGGGGTGGAGCCTACGGAGGGTGGGGGCTGGAGAGGGGAGGGGCCTCAGCAGGGCATAATGCCATCGAGGCCACCTCCCAAGGAGCCATTTTCTCCAGGGGGATTTAGTAATCTGGAGATCAGTTGTAACTCAAGGGGCTCTCCAGGCCCCATCTGGACATTGGCAACCCGAATGCCCTGATGAGGGCAGAAGAAAAGAGCATGAGTCCTGGAGCACCTTAAAGGATAACAAAATAGGGGAGGAGCTTTCGGGAGTCACTGCCCACTTCTTCAGATACTCACAAAAGCTCCTTTTTATTCTTGTTCAGTCTCACAGTCAAGTCCGACTCTTCGCGACCCCGTGGACCACATCACGCCAGGCCCTCCTGTCCTCCGCCTTCCTCCGGAGTTGGCTTAATTTCATGTTTGCTGCATCGATAACACTGTCTGAGCATCTCATCCTTTGCCGTCCCCTTCTTCTTTGACCTTCAGTCTTTCCCAGCATCAGGGTCTTCTCCAGTGATTGCTCCCTTCTCATCTGGTGACCAAAGTATCTGAGCTTCAGCTTCAGTATCTGGCCTTCAAGGGAACAGTCGGGGTCGATTTCTTTTAGGATTGACTGATTCGATCTCCTTGCAGTCCAAGGGACTCTCACGAGTCTTCTCCAGCACCATAATTCATACGCATCTGTTCTTCGGTGCTCCCCTCTCATTTGGGGGCCAAAGTATCTGAGCTTCAGCTTCAGTCTCTGGCCTTCCAGGGAACAGTCGGGGTCGATTTCTTTTAGGATTGACTGATTCGATCTCCTTGCAGTCCAAGGGACTCTCACGAGTCTTCTCCAGCACCATAATTCGAAAGCATCTATTCTTTGGCACTTGGCCTTCCTTACGGTCCAACTCTTGCAACTATACATTACTACTGGGACTACTTTTGCTTTGACCATGCGGACTTTGGTTGACAGGGTGGTGTCTCTACTTTTGATTTTGCTGTCCTCCCCTGTCACAAATGTTGTTAGTCTTTCAGGTGCTCCTGGAACTCTTGCTCTTTTCTACGGCTACAGACCGACTAACAGGGCGACCCGTCTTGATGAGGGCGGTTGAGCATCGATTAAAGCAGCAAAAGGAAAGGGGGAGGGAATAAAGAAGAAAAAACGGAATTAATCTGCTCAGTAGCCTGGAGGGAAGATCTGGCCTTGGGTGGCATTCCTCAGCCCCTGCGCTTTCCCACAGGTCTCCAGCTTTGCACACGTTAATTGGAAACTATCTCGCTGATGGTTTTCCCCCCTTACTTTGCTTATTGTTCAACTGCTTTGGTTCTTTCTTTCCCCCTGAAGCATTTTCACATACAAGTTCCGTCTCTCCACACTCAAGAGACCTGAATTGTCAGACAGGGTCTTTCTGCTTTTATGGATGGGGGTGGGGGGGAGAAGTGCTTTGTATTGTACTCCCCCCCTCCCAGCAACTACCTCGCCTCAATGGATAGACTTTTAATGGTGCTATGAATTGCAAGGTTATTTAACAATACTGAATCAATTTGGCTGCATTAAAGTACACTTGCAGAGAGGGTTGCTGGGTTTTTTTTTAACCAAAAGGGAAGCTATTTAAGGGTGTGGGGGGGAAATAAAATGCAGAGATGGCAGGATTTTACAGTCTGTTCTTTCTCCCCAGTTCTCAGTGCGAGGAAGTCAGCAGTTTCTTCTTTTATGTAGATCAATATGTCTGCTGAGTGTGACCATGCTGGTCCTTATGGGCTTGGGTATGGGAGAAAACGTGAATGTGCACCTATCCTTTTATTTAAAAAGAGTCTGATCCCCCCCCCGCCCCATTTCCCATTTCAGAAATGACAGCCAGGAGGTGGAGAGAATCATTAATCCACTAATTTGAAATCAATTTAAAGTACATTTGCTTAATGGCACGAACCTTGTAAATTATCTAGAAATTGTTAATTTAAGAAGAACGCCATGCAAAAGGTTTTTTGGGGGGCTTTTTTCTCACCATTGCCGCTTGCATCTCCCTCGTTTATTAACTGGCGTTTTCCAGATGTTTGTTGTTATTGGAAAACTTCATTAGCACTCTCTCGCTCTCCATGCAAGAGAGCTCTGCAGTCCCTTAATGAGGCGTTTCTTCAACCAAGAACAAGAAAGTTAAGGCAAAAAAGTGGTTGCCGAACTGAGCCAAACTCCCCCCCAAAAGAAAATCCAGAGATAGAGAAGACAACTGGTGAGACACCGGCTGTGGTCACACGGCAAGTTTATCGTGATTTGTTCCCACTATAGATTTGATTGGGGATATTTCTGGGAGGGTTGGAATGATCACACATCCCTCCCCGAACCGCTTGCATTGTGCAATGAGAACATAAGAGAACATAAGAGAAGCCAATGTTGGATCAGGCCAATGGGCCATCTAGTTCAAGACTCTGGGTCACACAGTGGCCAAAAATAACAGGTGCCCTCAGGAGGTCCAGCCATGGGGTCAGGATACTAGAAGCCCTCTCACCATTGCCCCCCCCCAAGCACCAGGAATACAGAGCATCACCTGCCCCAGACTGAGAGTTCCTATCTATACCTTGTGGCTAATAGCCACTGATGGACCTCTGCTCCATATGTTTATCCATAAGAACATAAGAGAAGCCAATGTTGGATTAGGCCAATGGCCCATCCAGTCCAACACTCTGTCACAAAGTGGCCAAAAATACCAGGTGCCCTCAGGAGGTCTAGCCATGGGGCCAGGACACTAAGAGCACTCCCACTGTTGCCCCCCCCCCAAGCACCAGGAATACAGAGCATCCCTTGCCCCAGCAAGTTCCTACCTATACCTTGTGGCTAATAGCCACTGATGGACCTCTACTCCAGATGTTTATCCAATTCCCCCTTGAAGCCGTCCATGCTTGTAGCCACCACCACCTCCTGGGACAGTGAATTCCATCTGTTAATCAATCTTTGGGTGAAGAAGGACTTCCTTTTATCTGTTCTAACCTGACTGCTCAGCAATTTCATGGAGTGCCCACGAGTTCTTGTCTTGTGAGAAAGGGAGAAAAAGACTTTTTTCTTGACCTGCTCTATCCCATGCATAATATTTGAGGCTCTGAGCACCCTCCAGATAGCTGCGCTGCCCAAGCAGCGGTGTGGCACGAGGTGAGGTGTTTTTTTAAAAATTTTGCTTTGCGCATGCCCATATGCACATGGCCGAATCACTGCTCCCACTTGGACTCTTTGTGCTCTCTTGTTTTTGCAGGTTTTTTTCTCCCCCCGAACAGCGAACAAGATGAACCGCCGATGTACAACCGAGCGCTGGAGTCTATATGTGTGCTTGAACATTTACCCATTGAATGTATTCAACGCAGGACTGCGTACAATGGCGGAAGCTGGGGGGGGGGAAATTCATCGCGAGAAGGATGTTCAGACGACCTCATCGTGAGAGATGGCTGCCCAGATCAGTGAAATTGCAGATTCACAATGCAAATATCTGGAAAGCACTTGATTTTCCAGGTGTTGGAAAACTTGGTAGGAAATCGGGAGGATGGCGTGAGTGAGCCCACTTCGGTACTGGAGACGGATGCAGCCGTCTGATCGGCAGTTTTAAATGTGATGGGGGAAAGTGGTGAAACCTGATCAAAATGACTGTGTGACCACAGCCGCCATTGTAGAACCAGATCGAGATGGGTGGCCGTGTTAGTCTGTCTGCAGCAGTGGAAAAGAGCGGGACTCCAGCAGCACCTTAAAGGCGAAGAGCATTTGTGGCAGGGGAGGGGCTTTCGTGAGTCACTGCTCACTTCTTCAGATATGTTGTAGGGCCAGTGTGGTGTAGTGATTGAGGGTGTCAGACTGGCATCTGGGAGAGCCAGGTTCGAATCCCCACTTGTGCCATGGAAGCTCGCTGGGTGACCCTGGGCCAGTCACACTCTCAGCCGGACCTACCTTGCAGGGTTGTGGTGAGAATAAAATGGATGAAAGGAGAATGATGTAAGCTGCTCTGGGTCCCCACTGGGAAGAAAGGAGGGGGAACAGACAGTCAAACAAGTAAATAGTTGTCTGGGGTCCTCCAGGGCTACTGGAAATAGCTGCCCTGTGAAAGAGATATGGATCTATGTGGGCTGGTCTAAGAAAACCAGTAGAAGCATATTAGCCACAAGGTATAGATAGGGGCTCTGGGGCAAGTGATTCTCTGTCTTCTTGGTGCTTGGGGGGGGGCAGCAGTGGGAGGGCTTCTAGTGTCCTGGCCCCACTGGTGGACCTCCTGATGGCCCCTGGTATTTCTGGCCACTGTGTGACACAGAGTGTTGGACTGGATGGGCCTTTGGCCTGATCCAACATTGGCTTCTCTTATGTTCTTATGATTTTCTTAATTAAGATGGAGGAAATGACTCCTCCCTCTGCTGCGGAAGCTCCCTGGATGATCTTGGGCCGATCGCTGTCTTTCTTTCAGTCTCACCTCCTCAGCTGCGGAAGCTCCCTGGATGATCTTGGACCGATCGCTGTCTTTCTTTCAGTCTCACCTACCTCACAGGCTTGTTGTGTCTCTAAATGCATAAATATTGGCCTAGCAGTGCAGAGGGAGTCCCTGATGCTTGTCTGCCCAAGCAAGTCTCCCAGACAGAGGAAGCACAGTGCCGAGGGTTGGCAATTCTGGTTTGGGGAATTCCTAAAGATTATGGGGCAGTGATAATTAATTATCATATGTGTGTAGAATAGCCAGGAGATCCTAACGTTGTCTGGCAGCCAGAAGTTCTAGCTCTTTTGGCATTATGCACCACTAGGTGGCGAGCTGGACTTGTTTTTAAGGAAAGAGACGTTTCAGAGAGGTGGTTTGCCATTGCTCGCCTCTGCGTCCCGGCCCTGGTATTCCTTGGGGGTCACCCTTCCAAATACTAGCCAAGGTCGACCCTGCTTAGCTTCTGAGATCTGATGGGAGTGGGTTAGCCTAAGCTATCCATATCGGGGCTTAGGGGGCTGTATCTTTGGAGGAAAGTCCACCCTCCAAAGTTGCCATTTCCTCCTGGGAGACCAGCTCCTGGAGACCAGCTGTCATTCCAGGAGAACCTCAGGGCCTTTCTGGAAGTTGGCAAACCCGGCAGTATGTCAGTGAGCTTTCTATCAGGCAGTGACACAGGACTGGCCCTCTGGTTTCAATTTAGTCCCCAGGCCAGGAAGATCTTGGGCAGCCTGTGAGGTTGGTCGTTTCCCAGCTCTGATGGTACAGATAGCAAAGAGATCTGCCCGCATTCTGGTGCCGTCGAAGGGCACGGATGTTTAAACTGAGATAGGCAAATACAGTTTGGAACAGACAGAGCAATTGCGGAGACCAGATTTGAGAATATTTGTCAACGTTCTCTCGGCACACATATTAAGTCTCGTTTAGAAACAAAAACACAGAAATCTGCCCAGATCACAGTTTCAAGAGGCGGGTGTGCATCTGCCGAGAAAGGACGGTGTTTATGCCATAATTCGGCAGGAGGGTCAGAAAAAGAAGAAGAAGCGGGATACGGCTGCAAATCTCAGCTGTCATTCACAAAATAACAACAATCCAAGTTTCTAGCCCCCATGGCTGCCCAGGGATGGTTGGTTAACGTCTGCTGAAGCCCCAGAAGGCAGGCAGATGGCTGAACTGGTTTCTGGTGGTCAGACAGAAAAAGTTTAGCGCCTTGTGTTGCCCTGTGGCCAATGGAAGGAGCAGGGTCTATAGAAATTATTTATTTATTTATTTCATTATATTTATACCCCGCCCTCCCCGCGAGCGGGTTCAGGGTGGCTTACAACAAGGCACAAAGTGCATACAATATAAAATAGGTAAAACAGTTAACATTCAGTTCAATCAGGATGCAAGAATAGAAAGATCCCAACGTCTTGCATACCAGAAGGGGAGGGCCAGGGCCATAGATGGATGTTACTTGGCCCTCCGGCGGTGTCGCTCTATAGTGAAGCGGTGGTGGTGGCGGCAGTGGCGGCTCCTTCTCGAAAGCCTGGCGGAAGAGCTCCATCTTACAGGCCTTGCGGCACTGCAAGAGGTCCCGCAGGGCCCCGATCTCCTCCGGGAGCTCATTCCACCAGATAGGAGCTGCCACTGAAAAGGACCTGGCCCTCGTTGAGAATTACAAAACAATGGAGAAAATGTCAGCTTCGCAGGGCGGATTCTATGGCATCTCCACTGGGATCCTTCCTAGGGTTGGCAACAGGACCATAACTATGGTGGGGGCCTCTTTCTTAAAGGCACAGCCCCACAAGGATTCCTCCTGTAAATGCTTTTTTTCAATCATTTTAAAACATTTTTTTAAAGGTGTGTGCTCCTTTAAGCAGAGTGGGGTGCTGCAGTTGACTAATTCCTGCACCGAGCCAGGGGGTTGGAGTGGGTGACCTCTAGGATCCCTTCTAACTCTGTGTCAAGAAACTGGTCTCCTTTAAGAGAGTTTTTCCTGCCTGTTAGCTTTCTTGACTCTAGAAGTCACCACCCCCGCCTGCCAGCTTGTTTTCAGCATTGTTGCTTAGGCTGGCCGAAGTGATGAACTTGCAGCAGCTGAGAACTGTCATCTAAAGTGGTTGACAGTTTGCAGTTTAGAGGTCTATCCTGGTAAAAGCTTTCTATTGGCTAAATGCCTTTTCTTTCTGCACCGAGAACATCAGCCCCACTAGAAAAAAAAAAGCCCCATAAGCCACAAAATCCTGGCTACAGACCAGTGCCAACCTTCAGGTTTTGGCTGAAAATCTCCTGGGATTATAACTGATCTCTGTCGTCTGGAGACATCTCCAGCCCTCAACTGGAGGTTGGCAACCCTACCAGTAGAGTGGGGTTTCAAGGCTTAATGAGGCTCAGATGAGGTATGGAAGCTACTCATCTGTCCAGCTCCCTGTTTTGTGTGTTCGTCACGAGTATCTGTCTGGGCAATTCCCCTGCTGAGTTCCACAATCCCAAAACGGGCCTGAAATCTCAGTCCTACGGCTACGCTAAGCACCCATTGGCCGTGCATGGGCCATGGCATGTCTGAGCCACTTGGCAGGATGGGAACAAGATACTGAATTCAGATCCTCTTGGTTCATAGTAAAGGTAAAGGTTTCCCTTGCTTGAAAGCCAGTTGAATCTGACTCTAGGGATGTGGTGCTCATCTCCGTTTCCAAGCCGAAGAGCCAGCACTGTCCGAAGACTTCTCTGCGGTCATATGACCGGCATGACTAAACACTGAGGTGCACGGAATGCTGTTACCTTCCCACCAAAGCAGTACCTATTTATTTACTTGTAATTTCTTGCTTTCGAACTGCTAGGTTGGCAGGAGCTGGGGCCGGAGACGGGAGCTCTCTCTGTCATGCGGCACTCGGGTCTCGAACTGCTGAACTACCGACCTTCTGGTCTGCAGCTGAGCCTCTTAACCACTTGAGCCACTGCAGTTCATAACTGTGATTTAAAAAGAACAACAACGGGAGCACTCATAGCTCTCTGCTTTGAAACCGTGCAAAAAAACTGCCCGGGGTCATCCAGGAATGAAACAGGACCTGAGGAGGTATGTGCACCCAGCGGGACCCTGATGCCCACAGGAAGCCCGGTGTTGAATTATTCTCAGATGGCAGCTCAATAGCTGGAGAAGCAGAGAGGTATTTGTGGGCCCTGGTATTGGTACAGAGTGCCACCCTCCCCTCGCCAGCTTGGCTCCCTGTCATTAACCATATGGGAACAGTTGGGATTTCAAGCGGGCCTTTCCAATAAATCTGAAGGCTGCTGCGGGAAGGTGGCAAATTAATTAAGTTAATTTTGGAAGTAATTAGAAGCAGCCTCCATATTTTGCAACGCGAGGGTTGCTTGGCTTCTCTAATCCCTGGAAAGGCATGGGAGAGAAGACGGGCTCCTTGGCACAGCCGAAATGCCAGCCGCCATATGGATGAACGAGGCAGCCAGTTGGCAACGAGATAATCATGGCGTTTGAAGGACCAGACAGCTACCTGCTCCAAACCTTTGCCAATAGGCAGGGATGCCCATCGGAACCTCGTTCCCTTTGGGCGGCTTCCCTGTCCACCCTCCCGTTCCCAGTCTGTGCTTCACGGTTTCCCACCTGCTCAGTGCCTCTCCCGTTGACACTCTGCATCAGGGTGGGTTCCTCACCCCTGTCCTCATTACTTCCTGGGTCAACTTTGTACTCAGCCTCCCTGTCTCCATCACCCCTCCTTCCGGTCCTAACAGATAGTGTCCATACCCCCTGTGAGAGATTTTCTCTGGGACACTGACCTTGCACTTTCTTCCCAAAAGAAGGTGCACTGTTGGTGAACGTTCTACTCCTGGTACCTCCCCATTTCAGGCTTTGGATTGTGTTTGAACCTATCGGGGCCCAATGGAATCTTGGAGATAGCAGGGTTTTTGTTGGCAAAATCAGGGGTTTTAAACTTGCACGGAAAGCCCAGTAATTAAAAAAAAATTGCTCTGATGGAATTAACCCTTGGAGGGAAGATTTTTATTTATTTTAATTTTTTTATTTTACTTCTCAAATTCCTACCCCACCCACCCAGCCAATGCTGGCTCAGGGCGGCTTACATAAAACCAGCATATATTTGCAATAAAACAATTAAAACATTTCAAATACTGCTAAAACCAGTTAACAATAACACAGTAGGTGCTAGTATTGTGGTTGCTGAATCAGCGACGGCTGCCATATTAGTTCTTTCTTCCTGTAACCGGCTCCTAGGTCTACTTCAGGTGTCTTTCAGGCGGTTGGCACAGGCTGATGTTATGAATTCCAGAGACAACAGGGCCTCCTATCCTTCGAGGACTAGTTGCTAATGAACTTGAATGGTGGCGTGGGATGGGTTAATCTCATTGCTTGGCTTACCTTAGCAAAGTGGAGGGGCTGTGGCTCAGGGGTAGGGCCTCTGCTTGGCATGCAGAAGGTCACTGGTTCAATCCCTGGCATCTCCAGTTAAAAGGACCAGGCAGTAGGTGATGGGAAAGACCTTCTCTGCCTGAGATCCCAGAAAGCCGCTGCCTGTCTGAGTAGACAAGACCAACCTTGATGGACCAAGAGTCTGATTCAGTAGACGGCAGCTTCCTGTGTTCATGGACTTCTGTCAGGTGGCACAGCTTTTAAACTTAAGCCTCCAGACGCATCTTGTCTCTCTCTCTGTGTTTGTTTTTTGCCACACGCTCGTTGAGAGAGGGGAACGGAAAAAAGACAGACCCGTCGCCATCCATCACAGGCACCATTGGATAGTAATAAGATGTATTGCATCCTTACAGCAAAATAACATTCTAGCGGGAGACCTCATTTGTTATGATCCAGCTGACTGGGAAAGGAGCACATCTCAGGTCGGTAAACATCCACTTTGGAGACAAGACTGCCGAGTTTAATGCATGCCAGGGATTCACTGGCGCTCAGCTCTGGCATCTGTTTTCAGTGCCAGCTCTCGAGAAAGGATGACTGGAAATTCTTCATCCCTGCTGGTTCGACCCCCCAAAACTCTGTATTAATTTCGTTTCTCCCCTGCACAGATCCAGCCTGGGATTTTTCAAAATTTGTATGCCATTTGCTAGTGAGTTTAAAATAGTCCTCCGTTTCTGTTAAAAATCTTCATATTTGCTATCTCATATTTCCACCCCTTCAGAAAAGGACCTGCTCCTCCTCATTTCCCTTCTCCTTCTTTCTCTATTTGTCCTTTTACAAAATGATGTAGGTTTTTGAGGGGGGGGGTAGCTGTTGTAAAAATTCAAGGTCTTCACCTGTGAAAAATGTGTTTGCCAAGCAAGCTAAACAAAGAGTAAAAAGAAACCCCCCGTGGGGCGTTATGATGTATACACAACAGTGACATTGACTTCAATAGACTTAGAAGGGTATACCTCTGCTTAGTGCAGTTAATGTTTTAATTTCATTTAGTTAATGAGGATCATCTCGGTTAAGAGAATCAACCAGAGAATCCTAATTAATGTTTTGTATGTATTTTAACTGGCTTTTGTCTCTTAACATTGTTTTAATGATGTATGCTTTGGAAGGGGGTGGTGGTTTCAATTGATTTATAATGTAATTTTGTCATACACGTTTTAAATTGTTAGTCACATTGGCGGACCTTGTGAAGGCAGAAAGGCAGAGTACAAATTTTGTGAATAATATTAAAAACAATCATTTTTCTGGTAGGTGTCGGCTTCAAAGTGCAGGTGGTCAGTTCTGGGTGAGGCCAGCCAATCATCTGACTGTTGATCTGTGCGCTCCTCTCAAAAGGAAGAGAAGAAGAAGAACAGAAGAGATTGGATTTATATCCCGCCCTTCACTACCTGAAGGAGTCTCAGAGTGGCTTACAATCTACTTTCCCTTCCCCTCCGAGGTAGGTGGAGCTGAGAGAGCTCTCTCGAGAACTGCCCTCAAGAGAACAGCTCTGAAAGAACTTGTGACTGACCCAAGGTCACACCAGCAGCTGCAAATGGAGGAGGAGTGGGGAATCAAACCCGGCTCTACCAGATTAGAGTTCGTGTGCCTAACTGCTACACCAAACTGGAGGGGAAAGGGTCTGTACGAATAAATCATGCAAATTAATGCTTGTCTAAATTATGTAAATTCAGGCATATTTTCATCAGCAAATGAAGAGGGCAGTTCTCTGCCCCACAGAGGGTGCCAATTAGATTTCAAATATGGGCAGGCAAAAGTAGGGGGGGGGATGTCAGCGGCACAGGGATCTCAGGAAACGTGTTACCCACCCCCACCCCCAAGCAGAATCCTGTATATTTCTGGCTCGTGGAACCCTTGAGTCGACATCTATCCCGAGCTGGCACATTAGATCCATGTTCCACTTCATGACAATGAAAAACAACCTTCTCCATTCCTTTCGTGCTCCTGCAAAAGGCTCTTGCAGTAAACAAATTCCTGTCCTCCACCTATTTGATGGCAAAGAGAAATACTGTGATTTATTATTCCTCGTCTCGTGCCCTCAGTTTGGAAAAAAACCGGGGTGGGGGTAAAGCAATAGGGAGGAAATTGAATTGTCTGATTCCAGTGTTTCTCCAGTGTTTTTTAAACTAAAATGGGAGGGGCGCTTCCTTACACCATCCTCTTCAAGGATAACCCGTATCCTTTGGTCATCAGGCTGGGAAGACTATACTGGGATTGGAGCTCGATTGTTGGCACCACACTGTCTTGTCTCGAAATCCCCTATTTCACTGTCACTTTCCCCTACAGCAAATCACAATCCCTGAGTCTTAATTTCTGGGTCCTTTCTTTCCCCTTTTTGTTCCCTAAGGGTGAACTTCCTCCCGTTATTTGCACGCTGTTAAATACTGTCATTCATTCCTCTGTCGTTGGATCGGGTTACCTATGAAAGATGTATTTATTTGATTGAAATTACAGCCCACATTTTTCACTGCGACTCAAGGCCAATTACACACGACTTGAGGATGTCAGTGTTGAAAAAAGGCAACACAAAAAGGGGCTTGAGAATACGAGATGATAAGAAATTTCATATGATGTGCATTGTATATCTTTTATGTATTATATAGGACGGTGTTGAAATTGTACTACACCAAGCCAGTTTGGTGTAGTGGTTAAGTGTCTAATCTGGGAGAACTGGGTTTGACTCCCCACCCCTCCACTTGCACCTGCTGGATGACCTTGGGCAAGCCATAGTTCTGTCAGAGCTGTCCTTGAAATGGCAGTTCTGGAAAGAGCCCTCTCAGCCCCACCTACTTCACAGGGTGTCTGTTGTGGGGAGGGGAAGGGAAAGGAGTTTGTAAACTGCTCTGAGACTCTGAGTGAAGGGCGGTGTCTAAATCCAATCTCCTCCTCCTCCTCCTCCTCTATTAATATTGTGTATTCTTTCCCAGGGGTCATTTCGAAGAAAAAGAGGTGCTGGAGCTCATTAGCATAACTCATTAGCATAGCTTATTTGCATATGCCACACACACCCTGACATCACCGGAAGTGTGTCAGAAGGGAACACCCACCGCTCAGCCTCCACTGGACTGTTTTGGATTGCTAGCTATGAGGGAGGGATGCATAGATCTGCCCTCGCAGAGGAGGGAGAGCTTGTACCTGAATAAACCTTGCCCTTAAAGGTGCCACTGGACTCTTTTGGATTGCTATCTGGGGGGGGGGGGCTCTGCAACTTACCTGGCTGCTTCTTGCTCCTTGTGGCCCAGGGCTGCTGGGAGCAGGGGGCGGGGCTTGTTGCATGTGCCCGCCCCCTGGGCTCTTTACTGCTGGAGCTCCGCTACTGTGCGCTCCTGCAGGAAATGACCCTTGTTCTTTCCTAAAGGTTCATAAGGTTTAACGTACTGTCATCTCCGATCAAACTATATTATATCTATGTTCAGGGGACATTTAATAGAAAAAGAGGTGCAGGAGCTCATTAGCGTAACTCATTAGCATAACTTATTTGCATATGCCGCACTCCCTGATCACCGGAAGTGTTTCAGAAGGCAAAACCCACCACTCAGGCTCCACTGGACTGTTTTGGATTGCTAGCTATTGGGGGGGGGGACACACGCAGATCTGTCCTCGCAGAGGAGGGAGAGCTTGTACCTGAATAAAACTTGGTCTTAAAGGTGCTACTGGACTGTTTTGGACCGGAGGGGCCAGGGGGGTCTCTGCAACTTACCTGGCTGCTTCTTGCTCTGACTGAGGGCTGCTGGGAGCAGGGGGTGGGGCTTGTTGCATGTGCCCGCCCCCTGGGCTCTTTACTGCCGGAACTCCGCTCCTGTGCGCTCCTGCAGGAAATGACCCCTGTCTATGTTACTGGTGTTTGTTATCTGTTATCTGTTAATCTATAGTCTTATATTTTAATAAAGTATATAATTTTTTTTAAAAGACGTCTCCCAAGACCCCTCAACGGCCTTTAGGCCTTGGAATTGAGACCAAGGCTCCCCATGATGCTGGAAACCTGTGTTTGATCCTCGGATACACAAGTCAGTTACAAAAGGAGCCACGTGATTGCGTTGTGGGGCTACGTGGGTTCGGATTGCAGAGCTGGGGAAGGGTGGGTGTAACTTTCCTCACCCGAGGCCATTTTCCAGATCAAAAAATGCCCAAAGAAGGAAAACAATGACCAGTGCAACAGGGGTGTCTAATAGGGCTGCCATCTACGGGTTGGGAGATTCCTGGAGCTTTGGGGAGTGGACCCAAGGGAGGGCAGGGTTTGGGGAGAAGAGGGACCTCAGCAGTGCATAACCCCATAGGGCAGGGGCTCACGACATGTTGCCCAAGGTGCCACCCCGTCTCCTGCTGCCCATCAAGTAGGGTGGTCAGCTCTGTGTTGGGAAATACCTGGAGATTTTGGGGTAGAGCCTGGAGAATGTGGTATGGGGGGGGAGGGACCTCAGGGTACAGTGCCACGGGGCCCACCTTCGAAAGCAGGCATTTTCTCCGGGGGAACTGATCTCTGCCCTCTGGAGATCAATCGTAATAGCAGGAGATCCCCAGGGCCCACCTGGAGGCTGGCAACCCTGCCATCCAGTGTTTCCAGAAAGTGGGAGGGGCCAAATGGAGCTTTTGCTCAACAGGGCTGCTGATTGGCCAGTGGAGATTTTTTTAAAAATGTTGCTTTGGGAGCAGCTGCCATCACTGCACAAGGGTCTCCGCCGGTGTGACCGAAGGGAAGCTGTTTGTGCGTGTGCCAGAAAATAGTTCAACTACACAAGGATTATTACTGTGATAAGTGCGCTAAGCTAAATATGACAGTACTGCAGAAATCAGAAAAGATATGCTGTTTAAATAAGTTATAGTGATGTGCTTTTTTTACAAGGTTGAAATACAAAAATACAGTCCAAATAAACAGAAGTGGTTTTTAACGAAGCAAATGATGTTAACGATGTGCTGTCCTGTGTTGTTTCAGCGTTCCTTCTTCTGAACAAGATTCTATCCAGGGCTTTTTTTGTAGAAAAAGTCCAGCAGGAACTCATTAGCATAATAGGCCACACCCAGCAGCAGAAACTCATTAGCATATTAGGCCACACCCCTGATTGCACCACTCATTAGCATATTAGGCCGCATTCCCATGTCACCAGAAGTGTGCTCATCCAGCCACACCCACCTTTTGCTTCTTATTCTGTTTACCTTGTTTGTTGTCAAAACCCAGGGCTTTTTTGTAGCAGGGACTCCTCTGCATGTTGGGACACACACCCCTAATGTAGCCATTTCTAATGAGTTTCTATTGCTGGGTGTGGCCTGTTATGCTAATGAGTTCCTGCTGGGTGTGGCCAACTTGGGAGCCAGCCAGAACTCCGTTCCTGTGCGTTCCTGCCCCAAAATAGCCCTGATTCTATCTACAAACAAACATTTACAACAAGGTTTTTCTTCAAGGATACTCCAATCCAAATAGCCTAATTAATGTAGAAGACAATAAAAATTCTTATACATACAGATAATTTCCAGTGTTTTGTCTCATCTATAAGAGTATTTCGAAGCAGGAGGGTCATTTTAAAAGGCATCTTGCTAAACAGAGCGACCGCCTGAAATGTTGATGAGTTATGGCTAGAGTTGTGTGTAACCTCACTCTCCGGCGTTTTGTGGTTGGCTCCTCCTGTGGCAGCTGTTTTGTGGTCACGCCCGTCGCCCTGTGTCAGAATTCCAAAGGTTTCCACTGGCACAAAAATGACGGGGGACTTCTGCCATAAGGGCTACCCTTGAAAGCAGACATTTTCTCAGGGGGAACTGATTTTGGTGCAGTGGTTAAGGAGTGCGGACTCTCATCTGGGAGAACCGGGTTTGATTCCCCACTCCTCCACATGCAGCTGCTGGTGTGACCTTGGGCCAGTCACAAGTTCTCTCAGAGCTGTTCTCTCAGGGGCAGTCCTCGAGAGAGCTCTCTCAGCCCCACCTACGTCACAGGGTGTCTGTTGTGGGGAAGGGAAGGGAAGGGATTTGTAAGCCACTCTGAGACTCCTTTGGGTAGTGAAGGGCGGGGTATAAATCCAATCTCTTCTTCTTTTGCAGTCTGGGTCTCCAGGCCCCAGTTATAACTGCGGAGGAGAGCCGTGTTAGTCTGTTAGAGCAAAAAAGTGGGAAGTTTAGAGCCTGCTTTGTCAAAGGCACTGAGTGGATGATCCTTACTAGGCAGAAATTTTGCATAGGAGGTACGTAAATAAGAAACGGGGAGGTCCGGTGGCCAGGGAATGTAGGAAGTATAGGGTGAAATGCAATTATGTTCAGCGCAGATCTAATCAAGGAAAATACATTCACTAGGCTAAGTTAGTTAACACCCACAATGGGTGGGAGAGTCAAGAGGCCACGGAATGCAAAAGGAATGCAAAATCCAAATCCAATCAAGCAAAATGCCGGCACCAATCAGGAGTTATGCTAATGTGGCGGTACGTCCTTATCCTGGCTGAGACGTCAAGCTACGCTGGGTTGGGCCTTTTTTAACTGGGCAAATTTATTTATATTTATTTATTCCTATATTAGGTTCATTAATTGCCCAATCCCTGCAATGCAGGGTTCTGGATGCATTGCAGCGATTAGCTCTCGTTTATTTAGTGTTTTCAGGACACTACAAGGACTGACTTCCAGGGCTTGCTGCCCTGCTTATCAAGCATGCAAAGACCACACCCTAACACACCCCACTCCCAAGGACAGGCTATTTACATTACACTGCTATACTATTGGTCAGCTTCAGGATCCTGGTCAGCTATTGTTCTGGGGGAACGAGCTCAACCAGTTGCAGGTACTGTTCAGGCTCAATGCATAATAGGGTTCCGGCTATGATGGAAACTGTCATTGTCTTCAACCAAAGGCCTGGCAGAACATCTCTGCCTTATGGGCCCTGCGGGATTGCCTAAGGTCCCGCGGGGCCCTGATGGTATTTGGCAGAGAGTTCCACCAGGTTGGGGCTGGGACCCAAAAGGCCCCGTCCCCCGCCGAGGACAGCCGGATAACTTTACGGCTGGGGACCGCCAGCAAGTTGTTATCTGAAGAGCATAATGCTCTCCCGGGGACATAGCGGAGGGGACGGTCCCGTAGAGATGGTACAGAGGCAGCATCAACCTGGGGTTGTGGCACAGGCCACCGTGCCCACCCTGGCACAGCGTTTAAGGGCCAAGTTGGACTGACTTCCAGGGCTTGCTGCCCTGCTTATCAAGCATGCAAAGACCACACCCTAACACACCCCACTCCCAAGGACAGGCTATTTACATTACACTGCTATACTATTGGTCAGCTTCAGGATCCTGGTCAGCTATTGTTCCGGGGGAACGAGCTCAACCAGTTGCAGGTACTGTTCAGGCTCAATGCATAATAGGGTTCCAGCTATGATGGAAACTGTCATTGTCTTCAACCAAAGGCATGGCAGAACATCTCTGCCTTATGGGCCCTGCAGGATTGCCTAAGGTCCTGCAGGGCCCTGATGGTATTTGGCAGAGAGTTCCACCAGGTTGGGGCTGGGACCCAAAAGGCCCCGTCCCCCGCCGAGGACAGCCGGATAACTTTACGGCTGGGGACCGCCAGCAAGTTGTTATCTGAAGAGCATAATGCTCTCCCGGGGACATAGCGGAGGGGACGGTCCCGTAGAGATGGTACAGAGGCAGCATCAACCTGGGGTTGTGGCACAGGCCACCGTGCCCACCCTGGCACAGCGTTTAAGGGCCAAGTTCCACATCAGGAGGGCCAGTGTGGTGTAGTGGTTAGTGTCCGGAAGACCCAGATTCGAATCCCCACTTGTGCTGTGGAAACTTGCTGGCTCAGAGGACTGACAGCCCTGGGTGGAGAAGATTTTGGATGTTGAGCCTGGGGAAGGCGGGGTCTGGAGAGGGGAGGGACCTCAGTGGGTTACAATGCCATAGAGTCATCTACACTGGACGGGTGCCATGGCACCTACAGGCGCCCGTTGGGAACCCCTGGCTTAACGTTTAGCTGGATATCCCCCCCCTTTTTGGTTTAGTGGTTAGGAGCATGGACTCTAATATGGGAGAACCAGGTTCGATTCCCCACTTCTCCTCCACATGCAGCCAGCTGGGAGACCTTGGGCCAGTCACAGTTCTCTCAGAGCTGTTCTCTCAAGGGCAGTTCTCTCAGAGGCTCTCTCAGCCCCACCAACCTCACAGGGTGTCTGTTGTGGGGGAAGGAAGTACTCCTTCACCCAAAGGGTGATTCACACATGAAATTCACTGCCACAGGAGGTGGTGGTGGCTACAAGCATGGACGGCTTCAAGAGGAGATTAGATAAACATACGGAGCAGAGGTCCATCAGTGGCTATTAGCCACAAGGTGTAGATAGGCACTCTCAGTCTGGGGCAAGGGATGCTCTGTCTTCTTGGTGCTTGGGGGGGGCAACAGTGGGAGGGCTTCTAGTGTCCTGGCCCCACTGCTGGACCTCCTGATGGCACCTGGTATTTTTGGCCACTGTGTGACAGAGTGTTGGACTGGGTGGGCCATTGGCCTGATCCAGCAGTGGCTTCTCTTATGTTCTTATGTTTGGGGCAGTGAGGCTCTGTCTTCTTGGTGCTTGGGGGGGCAACAGTGGGAGGGCTACAAGTGTCCTGGCCCCACTTCTGGACCTCCTGATGGCACCTGGAATTTTGGCCACTGTGTGACAGAGTGTTGGACTGGGTGGGCCATTGGCCTCATCCAGCAGTGGCTTCTCTTATGTTCTTATGTTCGTAAGAAAGGGACAGGAGACTGTAAGCTGCTCTGAGTCTCCGAGTGAAGGGCGGGGTATAAATCCAATCTCTTCGCCTCTTCTTCCTTTACTGTGATTCATCATCTATTAAATTTTTATCCTGTTTGGCTTATTTTTCAGACAGTTCTGTTATGAAAGCAGACTGTAAACAAAGGATTTATCACATACACAATATGATCACAATGCCTCTCTATGCAGGTGGTCCTGTCCACATCTCTCTGGTGGTTCTGACCACTGTGTCCCAACGAGCAACACAGTCTTTGGATTAACTCCAAAATTTCCTGTCACCCCACAGCCAGGAGTTTCGAGCAGCTGTGTGCATGATTATCCCCTTTCCTGTTTTATCTTCACAACAACCCATGGGGTTAGGTGAAGGGGGGGGGAGAGGTAGAGGAAGAAGAGGAGGAGGAGAAGGAGATTGGATTTAGACCACACACTTTACTACTTGAAGGAGTCTCAGAGCGGTTTACAATCTCCTTTCCCTTCCCCACAACAGACACCCTGTAAGCTGAGGAGTCTTGCAAGCAAAAATTCTACTTTGTGAGCTCCTGGCATTGATGTTGTGGGCGAGCGATTTGGCTACTGCATAAATTAGTTTGCTCTGGAGCCACCCTCCCTGAGCGAAGACAAAAATGTGTGAGCCGGAGGCTAAAAAACTGTGAGCTGGCTCACACTAACTCATCTTAGAGGGAACGCTGCCTGTAAGGTAGGTGAGGCTGAGAGAGCTGCCCTTGAGAGAACAGCTCCGAGAGAACTTGTGACTGCCCCAAGGTCACACCAGCAGCTGCATGTGGAGGAGTGGGGAATCAAACCAGGTTCTCTGCACTCCTAACCACTACACCAAACTGGAAGGGCCTGGCCCAAGACCTTTCTGAGTTTCATGGCGCAGCGGATTCTGATCCTATGTCACCCAGGTCCAATTGCTATTCCATAACTGCCTCATGCTCTTCCGTTTGGGTTTCTTGCTACGAGCGCAGAGGTTTTAGTGCGTTTGGCAACTGACTTTCATCGTCTGAGCTAATGATGCCATTCTTAATGGTTTTATTTTTAAGCAGGTTTTCTTTTCCCCTGATGTTTTTGTAGGTTTCTAAAGTGTTTTTATGGTTCTTGGACAAATGCTGGGCACGGTCTCGCAGAGGAGAGCGGGACGGAAATGGCTGACATAAATAGAGATGGGCCGGTGAAGGACGGGCCGTGTTTTCCATAATGCAGGGGCCACAGCTGAGGAAATAGGCTCTCTCTGTCTCTCGCAGCTGCCCGACCAACATTTCCCTGCAATTGTAAAAGTTGCTGAATGTATTTGAATTGTAACAGTTCCATTATAGGTACAGCCGGATCCATTGCAAGCTTAAGCATTCTATTAAACATTGTTAATGGCTGTTGTTGTTTTTTTTTAAAGAGAGAACAGTTACGGTCAATTTATCAATGCACTTGGCTGCGACAGGCAAAGCCGGACAGGCGCTTGCCGAATAAATGAATGTGGTGGGTGGAAAAGAGCCTTCAGCGATATGTGGGGAGGGAGGGGGGGCTTCCATCCTTGACGGTAGAAGGTGCATGCCCACTTTCAAGAGCATCCCCGCTTACATCTGTGGACGGTCAGGGGGAATGGGCCTTCGAAGCCAAGCTTGCAATGAGCCCGGCATGAGTTTCTGCAGATTCATTATCTTCCTCCACATGCAGCTGCTGGTGTGACCTTGGGTCAGGCACAAGTTGTTTCAGAGCTGTTCTTGCGTGAGCGGTTCTCTCAGAGCTTCCTCATCCTCACCTACATCACAGCCAGTGTTCCCTCTAGGCTGAGTTAGTGTGAGCTAGCTCAGTTTTTTAGCCTCCGACTCAAATGTTTTTGTCTTAGTTCAGGAAGGAGGGCTCCAGAGCAAACTTATTTATGCAGTAGGCAAATTGCTTGCTCACAACTTTAATGCCATTAACTCATGAAGTAGAATTTTTGCTCACAAGACTCCACAGCTTAGAGGGAGCATTGCTCACAGGATGTCTGTTGTGGGGAGGGGAAGGGAAAGGAAATTGTAAGCCGCTCTGAGACTCCAAGCGAAGGGTGGGGTATAAATCCAATCTCCTCCAGTTTGGTGCAGTGGTTAAGTGCGCGGACTCTAACCTGGGAGAACCAGGTTTGATTCCCCACTCCTCCGCTGGATGACCTTGGGCAAGCCATAGTTCTGACAAGAGCTGTCCTTGAAAGGGCAGTTCTCGGA